>NC_135781.1:9484274-9522806 GCF_028453695.1 Augochlora pura | reverse complement strand
ATCTAATTTACCCTGTAACTACCCTCGCGGACAAGTTACAGGGTTAATTAGATTTCGCGGTTTTCCGGCATTTTTCCACCTTTAGCGGCTTTCTAAAATTTTGAAAAAAATATGGCTTATTTCGGACATTAAGCCGCATGTTATAGAACTTTTTCAGATTTTTCAGTTGCAAGCTGTGATTATCAAAAATGAAAAACCCCCAAAAAATCGGAAAATTGAAGATTTCTCACTTTTATATTATATTTAAAACTTTTGACTATCTTAATCGGCTATGCCCTTTTGTCCAATGTCTACTTAAACCTTTTCCCTTCCTTCTACTTATCGTATCGATCCGAGGTTACCGTTCCCCGTGTAATAAAATTGCTGGAACATGCGGTCGAGGATCGACAGAAACACGTGGAATAAAAAGAGACTCTCTAAGATGAAAGTTCCGTGACTCAAAGTAAACGCAGGTTTTCGTGGTATTTAATTGAGTTGGTTGAGTAATCGGTCGGCATGCGTGGTTGCAGCCATTCCGACGCGCGCCAGAGGAGGCGAAAAGAGACCATCAGATTTTTCAGCGACGGGTCGCGATATTGATTTCCACAAAGCCAGCTCCGGTATTCCTGCCGCGAGGATGAAATTTGTACTAGTCACGGTGTACCTCCGGATTTTCACTTTATGGCCTGCCTGCCTGCCTGCCTCTCGTTCCGTGACTCCCTCTCTCCCTCTCTCTCTCTCTCACACACACTCGCAGCCTTTTTCTTCCGTTTCCTCGCTTTTTCCTCTCACCTGCTATTTCTCCCTTTTTCTCACCCCTTTTCTCGCTCCCCTGTCTCCCTCTCGCACTGTCCACCAGTTTTTCCGTTGGTCTCTTTTCGCTGTTACGAGGGTGGAGAGCTGTACCGGTTCGCGTGGCGAGTTTGCTCCGCTATTATCTCGGGCCCAGTCTCCATTGGCTTGCGCTGTAAAGTGAAACAAACGATTCCCCGGGTCTCCATGTGTGTTCGAGTCCTGCCGCCGCTTATTGGCGACGTACGAGCCCCCGGTCTTCGCCAAGATAAAGGGAATCCCTGTGCGAAGAGTGGCACGGCGAAACTCGTAAGTCACCCTCCTAATTTCATTCGCCACCGGAAGACTCGAGTCTGCCATCCGACACGATGAAGATTTATCGACCGGTTTGAATGGACCCGGACCCGGGACCAGGGACCCGGTCTTTTGTAGTGGCCCCGAGTCCCGCCGAAAATCTTGCGCGTCCTATCGCCGGGACAGACCGAGATTGATCATTCCCGGGGCGGCCGTCGTCGACGCGACGAAAATCCCGCGGAACTTGGAAAACCGAGCCCCGTTATCGCCGTCTAACGAGCACTGCTTCAAGATAGGTCGTTCGAGCACCCGGCTATAATGGAATTAGTTCACGTTGCCCCGGTGTGCGCCGTGCCGGGACCAAGTTTTATACGACGATCACTTCACCGAGATTAATTATGTTTATCGACTCGTTCCGAACGACCGATTCATCGGCTTTAGACCCGCCGATTAACCTTCGAACGGCCGACAGGAAACAGCGATGCTATGACTAGTAGATCACTTTCTATCTAATTTTTCTTCATGCCCAGCCCTTGATTTTACTTTCAAATGTGTTAACAACATTAGTAGCAACTAAAGATGTTTATTTCACGTATACTTTAGTAACTGTTTAGCACGTGAATTTCGTATACAACGTACTAAAATACGTATATTGTTAATATACTAAAATTATTGGCAACCGTTAAGAAAAACACAATGCGTGTGCAAAAATTTGTTAATTATTCACTTTTTTAATAATTATTTTATATGCAAAAGGTCATCTTTTTTGGTGGTCTATTTCGTAGAAAGAAAGGAAATATATGAAAATTTTTGTTAAGAAAATAATGAGTGCGTAAGTGACAAATATGTAGTTAATTTTACATATCCAATGTGTAAGAATTTACTACCTTAATGTTTATCACGGATCTGATGTAGTTATCAGCGTAAAGTATAATCATTTAGTATACACGAAAACATAAAGCTTTCCATGAAATCCAAACGGGTCACCTTTTAACCTTATCTTTTTTAAATAAATACATCTCCTGTCACCCGTAATGAGACTATCGTTTTATCGCAAAGGCTACTATTGTACAAACTAGAATAAAACTTATTTCAATCCTCGAGGAATTCAAAGGAGTTAAATGAGTAACAATTTTTTTATCGGTCCCGCAGACTAACCCGCGCGCACTAGAGGATTGAAGCCGGGAAGATTCTTGTGATGAGCTCCATTTCGAGAGTGTCATTAAACATTCCTTCTTTTATATCTACCTTCGATTGAATATTTTATGAGGGCCTTTTAAAGCGATTCGGTGAAACCCTGACGGAGCAGACAATTCCGTAGTTCCTTCCGCGGCCTCGTTGCTCCCTTATTCTTCCTCCCCCTCTCTCTCTCTCTGTCCCTCTCTCTATCTCTTTCCTACTTTCTATCATTCTACACCCACGCCAGTGCTTCGTGTCACGGGCAGCGCGAGAACACGGCTCGATGTAACAATCAGAATTCTTTATTAGCGCGGCATCAAGCTTCGTTAACAAGTCCAATGACGGGCATCGTATTACCAAGTATATCAACAGAGCCTACCTATCTCTACCGCGACCAATGCGCACGCTTGTCACATTTATCGAGGTTTGAATGCCGCGGCGGCGATAATGCATGCACGCGTTTGATTATAAATTTATTGTTATAACCGTATTCGTCGCAACGTCGTGTTAATCAACGCCGAAACCGGGCACAAAGCGCGTGCCGTTTCGCGTGCCGATTTAAAGTCAATGGGGTGCATGGGACAGGGCAAGGATAGTCGGATTAATTTGGTGGTCTCCGCGCGAACGGTGTTACGAACGTAGGCAATCGCACCTGGAAAGAATAAATCGAAACAATTAATGAAATCCATAACGTCGGCTGTGCGCGCGCGTACTTTTATTCCGTCAATATTGTCGAGATCGCGGTATCGGGCTCAACAGTCCCCGGCAATTAATCCGTTTCAGTATGCGTACCGTTTGATTAATAATATTGTTTTCTGAAACAATTTGCTAAATTTCGTTCAAACGCCCATTGACGCCGAAACGAGCATCCATTTCGATCGCTATAACCGTCCTCTCCGACATTTCGATTTATCATAAATACCCGATTTCGCGCAATTACTTTCTACCAAATTTTCTTCGGCGGTGCGTTCCGTTTCGACGAATCGCGAACGCTTGTACGCATCGTTAACAACAGATTGTCCTAGAGAAAATGTTTCTTTAAACCCGTAGAATTAGTATTCATTGAGCAGAACGAAAGGTAATCCTGTAAGCTCAAGAACGCCGCAAAATTGAGCACGGGTCGTTGGCCGTTCTCGAAACAGTTCATTACAATATTATTTAGAATTAGCTATTAATTACAGTACCGGTATCGATAACATTTGTTTTCGATATGATTGTTTCAAATTATGAAATTCTACAGTGGTATGGAACGCGATGGAAAATTATTAACACGCGAAATGTATTTCGGACATAAGGCATTCTTGTCGAAGTTAATTTCCAAAGCGCAATTAATGTAATTACTAGCAATACCCGTTGTTCCACTCAAACACGCAGTAAGGGGTTCATGGAAACTGGTTTCGACCGCGGTTCATCGTAAAAGCCGTCACCTAGCGGAACGGGTCGTCGTCTCTTATCGAAAGCACATCGTTCCAGTACAAATTAGAGGAATCCTTTCTTTAAATTAATTTGTGACTCGAGCGATTTAATTACATCACATCCGGCATTATGACTCATCGTTTCATTCAAGCTATATTCTACAATTGCACAAAGTGGAGCACTATAAAAACTGGTTCCCAAGAAATTAAATGGCATATTTATAATAATTACGGGGTTATTTGGTTGTAATCAGAGTTATGGTTTTTGGTCTATCTTGTACAGGATATCTTCCACTGGGCAAGACCTTCATAATCTTCTAGTATATAAGTTTTGAAATATCTTCTATGTATATAAAATTATTTATTGTAATCATGAATGCTAATCCTAATGGTTCTAATAATTCTAAGATAAAATACGATCACGTTAAAATAACCTATAAATAAGTACTTTTTTAATTGAAAAATTTGTTTCGATAGTCTTAGAAGTATGGAACAAAAAACGATAGTCTTAAGAGTTTAGTTTTCAGTTTAAAAGTAGAGTTCAGAAGAATCATTAATTGTTTTATGCTTTTACCAATAGTATCAGCTTTACTAGTTTGCAATGAAGATATTACTGTATCGGATAAAACCACTATAAATAAAAGAATTGATCTACGTAAATTATTAAAGGTAGTTTAAAAAATAGCCGTAAAACATTAGCATTGCAGGCGAGAATTTTCTTCATAAATTTTAAATAGAAATTTCGTTTATAATGCAGCTAAGAGAAAAACTGACCATACATATGAAATTTATACGTGAATATCTTATTTCACATTTGCATGTAGAATGTAAAAATATAAAATCGATACGCAGTATTAAGTACTAGATTTTAACATTCTGAAATAATTCCAACAATTATGATGTCATAACTATCTTCGATACGTATAATTATTTTTCACGTAGTCGGTGTTGTACAGCGTTATAATTGTTATGACTGAGAACTGTAAATACAGGTTTTCTAGTGGTACGTACTCTGGTAATTAGTTTCTTGTTGATTGCGCGGGCAGGTTTTGCCATGAAGTCATTATCTAAAACTGTGAAAGATAATATTATTTCCCAGTTAATATCTGGTTTATTGCCGCGAAAAGTTGCTGCAAACTCAGCTATTAGTCGAGGAGTTGCGCATTAAATACGGAAATGACATTGCAATAATGTTTCCATAACATTTGAAGGTTGTCAAAAATTATTATCTCATGAAGATAAGAGACGATTGACAAAGTATGCTACTTCAAAATCGATGTTGAAAAAAATATAAGGCAAGGCAAAAATAAACCTGCCCTTTCGAAAAACGAACATGAAAGCTCGTTCGAGCTTTGCACAAATTTTAATATATAAGCTCAAATATTGAACAACGGAAGAGCGTAATTTTTTCAGGTGAATGTAAAATTGATCGAATTTTGTCCGTTGGGCGGTTCCGGTGTTGGAAAAGAAAGGTGAATCATTTATGCCACGTCATGTTAAATTTGGCGGTGAGTCAGTTATTATATGGAGTTGTATCACGGCGTACGAGGTAGGTCTACTGCATTGAATAGTGCAGTGTAGATTCACTGTACTATGGTAAAATGGCAACAAAATTTATAACAGGGAAAACGTATTTCAAAAAATCTATCACGGATTGTTTCAGGAACAAATAAACACGTACACCGCCAGTATTGTTGAAGAGAAGTGTATTTTTCAGCAAGATGATACCACAGAACGTATTGCAAAAGTAGCGAAAAAGCAAAATTCGTGTTTGAATTGGTCAGTAAGGTTGCCTGACGGTAATGTCATTGAAAATTTGGGAAAGGGTAGATAATGTCGAAAGGCCCAGTTAAAATAATGTGTTGCAAGACCAGTCGGAGCAATTGGAGCAAAAAACTATTAAAAAATTCTATACATCTTTGCCAAAAAGAAGAGAAGGCACAGAATATTAAGCATTAAATACCATTTGTTGATATATTGCTGTACATAATTTTTAATTGAATATGCTATTATATTGTCGCAAATTGTTTGAAGAATTCAATTCTATTCCACGTGTATATACTTATAGTTCGAATTCTATCGAATTCGAAGATATACGATATATATTTTAAATTATGGTAATCACCAAACAAGGTTCGAAGCATAAGAACGAACTAAAAGCAAAGCAACTTAAAAGTAAAGTAAAGTTTAATACCACATATATAATTTCATTAACTACTTGTCAACCTAATCAATATGTCGATGCCATAACAATTTATTATACCACATCCAAAAAGGTACATTAAACAATTTGACATTGAACCGATTCGTACGCGTCGGCAATTTGCGCAAACCGATCAATTTCCGTGATTAATTACTTGTACCAGTCGACATCTATCAGCATCTGGCTGTCGCTGCAGATGCAGAACACGAGGAGACATTTCGACAACCTATTTTGTCGAGCAAGAAAACCAAGAAAATACATAAACCAGTTCCAAATATCGTTCGAAAAGTGTCAGGGTTGATCGATATAAGAAGCTAACGGCTGGCAGTCCCCGAACGTGAAATGCAAGCGAAGAAGAAGCCTCCCAGGTGTCGTGTTCTCTGCTCGAATAGAAAATGGATTTTTCGCGACGCAGGAAATAACACGCGAATCAACCGGCGCGTTCCCGATCGGTTCTTGACGTGATGTGCTCTCGGACGGCGCGATTCGAGAGCAGCCTGTCGGATCGGCAAAAGGTTCGAATTCGATCGGAATCGCGATGGGGCGATAATGAGGAAAAAAAGGTGGCGCGGTTTGCATGAACCCCAAAGGAACTATGCCGGTTCTCATCCGGGGACACCGCTTTCCGCGTAGAGGTGTGAGAGTGAAGCATCGGCCCGGAACACGGTAGAAAAGAAGGAGAACCAGGGAGAGAACGTTGGTTAAATGAAATTTCGTCGAGGTATCGGCGAAGGACGTGGTCGTAAGCCAGGCTGAACACTGGTTTTCCTTGTCTTTCGACGGGATTCCGACTGTCGAGTGGGGATCTCTTGCTAATAGTACCGGATTTTTGTTGTTCCCACCCGGCTCCTAGGACAAAGCCAGTGTTTCACTATCGACGGTAATTCAGTCGGAAGCACCCCGGTAAATATACTCGCCGAGTTAGAGGTAAAATGGCGGTCGGACCGGAGGCTGGCCGCCGGAATAAAACTGCGGGGAGCATTCGACGGGGCGGTAACCGTGATATAGTACGACAACTTAACGACTGTCCGCGATAACGATTATTGTAATGACAATAGGAACGGTATCCACCGGTGTCAGTTGCATTTAGCGGGAAATAGTGCAAAGAAACCGGTTGTCCATGGTGCCATCCGGTTAAACTATCACCCTGAAATTTAATCGAACCACGTGTACTCTATTGGAACCGGATTAAACGTTACGACGCCGACCGGCTACGAGGGCACGCTGTTTTAATAGGGCGATACGGGACGGAGCCAGATCGTTAATACAATATTAAAGGGACAGTTTAATCGGGAAACGTATCGCGACGACCGGCAAGTCTTCTCTCCTCCGCTTGTTCCACGCACTATTTCTACGCAGAGGCCCCCTTCTGATAACGTTATCGCCCGTCACCTAAACCTGCCATTTTTATTACCCGTGATCATCGTTCGGTAGAAACATCCAGCTGATAGAAAGAAAATGTGCAACGATAAATGCGTTTTAGGCCACTATGTTCCACATATGAGGCCCGATGATACGATAAATATTATATTAGCTGCTAAATTGCCTACCGGTATAATTTAATTCTCTCTTCGCGTGGTTCGTGCCGATTCCACGATCTCGATTCGATCTACTTTTCCAAGCTACAGCGCCGGATACTTGGTAGTTTCAAGTTAAATTAGTTACCATTGCCTACGAACACTGATAGAAAGAGAATGGCAACGATAAATTCATTTTAACCTGCAGGTGTGTTCTATATTTGAACTTCGACGAGACATCAAATATCAGCTGCTAGATCGCCTTAACGGTGTGGTGTAATTTTCTTTTGGCGTGGTTCGTAACGATTTCACGATCGATACGCTTTCGACTCTATTTCAGCGAATGCACGGAATTGTCAAGTTAAATTAGCTACCGGGGGCCGACGTATGCTGAAACTGCTACGAGAAGCAGGTCGGCGAAACTTAATCGAGTATCGTCATCTTGGTCGAGCTTTCCGTTAAAACCGCTTCCAGTGCTATTCTTCCTCCCAACGCGCCTGCGACGGCAACTCGCTCGCTGATGACGGAGGAAAGTTGACGGTAAAGTGGAAATTGCGTTGTATTCTCACTTCGGGACCGGAGGCTCCGACATGAGGAAATTGCGGCGAGTAGCGTGCATCCTAAATATTTACCCGGCTCTCGCTGTTACATCGTGCAAATATTCCGCCCGCGACTGAGAAAACACGCATGCCTACCCGCTCCGCGCGGCTCCGCGCTCTATCGTCGTAATTCGGACGAACTTGACGCTCCTTGAGGACCTCGGACCAAACCGAAGGCACAAAACAACTTGCTCCGTTCGGTTTCGGTTGACTGTCAAAGGCGGTTCTTCAGCCGCTGTTCTCCGCGTGGTTAAAAGTAGGGGAGAAGTGACACGAGAAGGACAGTTTTGTGTTGAACACGGTGTACTACTGTGAATAGAAAGTAAGGTGAATTTGTTTAGAAAATGTAAATTCTTTGTTTATTCTTACAAATCAATTTCATCCCCTTCAAAGTAATCCCCGTCCGATAAAACGCACTTTTCCCAACGCTTTTTCCAGTCCTCGAAACAGTCGGAATAGTCTTTTTCCGGTATAGCCTTCAAGATCTTCTTCGATTCGGTTTTTTTTCTTCTCAATCGTGTCAAAACGGCGTCCCCGCATTGGCCTTTTGAGTTTGCTGAATAGCCAGAAGTCGCACGGAGTCAAATCAGGCGAATACGGTGGTTGCGGAACGATATGAGTCGAGTTTTTGGCTAAACAGTCGCAAGCAACCAATGCAGTATGACATGGTGCATTATCGTGATGACTTTTGGTTGTTTACAAAAACACGTGTAACTCGGAGATAATTAAACCTTTTGGCAAACAGACGCTTGGCAAATGTTATAGACAGTCCTACCAATCTAGGAAAAAAATAAAAAAAGAATAAATAAAGAATTTACATTTTATAAACAAATTCACCTTACTTTTTGTTCACAGTGTTATAATAGAAAAAGCTACTTAACTATTCTAGTTCTGGTCTACCACGATTGCAAAAATTAATTATCTGGCAAGTTGGTGGTCAATCAGATTTTATCTAACTTTTTTCAAGGTAGTAGAAGTGACAGCGATGCAATATACGATCAAAGGTTCATAAACTGAACTATAAATACTGCATTCACCCTCTGATCATGAATAATAATTTGCTATAATAATTCATTGTTGATACAGTCGTTATTGAAAGCTGTGTTCAAATAGTTAGAAAAGTCTCTGACGATACTGTGCATCGATCTCGATGCATCGTTAGCCGCGAGTGCAATCTATTAATTAGAGGAGTAACTATAAAACTTGAAATCCCTTGTGTATCAGTAAGCAAGAGCACAAAGCTGCGACCTTTGTGTTTTCCGTTTGTGGAAGAAGGGTCATCGAAATTGATAAACCTCGTGTTGTTCATCGAACAGGACCGACACGCTAAAGTAAAGTCTTTGAAATGAATAGCTTCTACCGATACTAATGATCGAAGCAACCACTCGTAACATTCGGCGATATGCAGATACGTACTTTATGGAATATCGTAAACACGGTAATTTGCTGAACATGGTTCGGATCTAATTATCTTACTACGTGAATGTAACGTGAGCATCGTTAATGCCGGCTGTGCTTGACCGTGTTTACCGATATTCGACTAAATATCAAGTAATCTAAATAATCTGTCGTGAGTCAGAAAAATAAGAGTACCCTGTTGATCGTTGTTTCAATCGTGCGCTAATTCGAGCTTATATCGTGTTCGACGAATTCGTTTCGGTCAATTCGAATGCGGGTCAGTTACTTGGCATCCTCTTCCGGTAATACACATGCATTAAACTAATAACCTAGTGATCTAAAATTTCACCGAGTAACATACACTCGGATAATTCTATTTTTAACCGTTATAATAAAATATGAAACTCTAATATACCACGCGAAACTTATTGTTTTATTTGAAATTATGTTCCTTTCAAATGTCGACCTACATGTCAGAAAATAACATGCACTGTACTTCGCAGACCAATCTCAATCCAATTCGTAAAGTTTGGTAGTTGTTCGAACTTAAATATATGATATCTAATTTTAATTCTCAATGTCTTTTATTAGTGAAATTTTTAGTTCTCAGGAAAACTGAACTTACAGTCCCAGTTACGTTATTACATACATTATTATTATACATTAATTTTAAAGTTTTTCGAAACCTTCCTTTGCAAAGCATGCACAAGAAAATAATGAACATAGTAGCAGGATACAACGAATTTTAAATTGCGATCTCCGCCACAACTTTTAAATGAATGACTTCCTCAGAGCTTCGACAAACTTCATACAATACGTTTCTTTGCATTATCTTCCCAATTTACAAGTTTCCCGGTATTTATTTACAATGGGCGCAAAAAGTATTCCAACATCTTTTATAACAATCTAAGTTCTTTAAAATAGGATTAAATGATTTTAATCTTCTAAAACTAATTCATCGACTAAAACAATTTCATTGAAATCGTTTTTCACGAATTTCAACCAAAAGTAAGTAGTCTCTACATCTTTCAGTTACATATTTACGAAGCGAAATTTTTAAATTTTCGTTATTATCTCAGATAAAAAAGTTGAGAAACGTGAATTTTTAAAAATATTTCTCTTGCCATTCCAAGTAATAGCAAAATTGAAAAAATATTATTTTAATTATTACGGAGTGATTCAGTCCAGTTTTAAAGAGATTGTAGCACTTTAGAAGGTATCCATAGACTTTGTATACCAGAATTCGTGATGCACTTCCTTCGATTTTTCCTTGGCGTCTTATGTCAAGCAGTACCGGCACGGCGTTATTAATTCGCCCCGGGGAAAGAACGGCCGGCATCCGTCACGTGGCGTCGAAAATATTACCAATCAATACACATCAGAATTACAAAGTTTCATCGTAGAAAGGCGTTGCTCTCGAGCCGAGCAATCAGCAACGACGATCCTTCAACATCAGCTGGCACCGTTTCCTGGCATAATGATCCCTCCGGTTCTCTGGCCGCAGCTTAAGATTATTTCGAAAACCGCCAGGTCACCGAAATCCTCGCGAGCTCGTTTCTTCGCCGTTGTCCCGCCGATCTAGCAGAACTTCGACTAAAGTGCTTGCGTAATGAAAGCCTTTTACACGGTGGCGTGACACCGGCGGTTTCCTCTCCTCCCCACCCGGGAAATTCGAACGGTTACTTTGAGGGATGTCTTCCAAGCAGAGAAACTTCGAGGAGCTTAGGTCAACAGCCGAATTAATGTGCAAACTTCAACATAAATAGTTGCTCTTAAGGGTCTTAACTATCGAGTGGTTCACCTAACTCCTCCGGACAACTTCATTAACTGCTGGCATATGCTACGACTTTCTTTGTTCCCCAGTTCCCAGTTGCTCCGAATACCTGGTTCCCTTTAATTCTGGAATTCCGATTGCGATTCATCGGTGTCTCGTCACGGAGGCTTTCTATTTCATTCATCCTGTTGGCCATTCACCGGTTAATTGGAAGGAACTGAGCTTCTTATCGAAGCTTTGCATCGATTGTTATCCGATAACGTCTTTGAACAAGGTATTCCAATCGGGTGCACGGTTACACCGACAAATTACGGGTTTCCCCGGCGCGGAAAGTTCAACAGCACAATATAATTAACAATGTGTAATGTAACCATCCTCGCTCACGTAAATATTTTGTCATCGTTCTGTATCATCGTATCAGCTCAGCCGGATTATCCCGTCGCTCCGGTTAAAGATATTTTTATTGCTTCCCGCGTATCCCATTTTTGTATCATTTTTTTACACCAGATTGAAGAGAGCTATTTAGTTTTATATTTGAAGCTTTACCAAACCTCTGCGCGTATTTCGATTTACCGAACAGGCAGATTTCGTATTTCGCCCAGCCGTATTTCTGTCGACGCAGCGCGCGCGAACCGTTCGATTTTTTGAGCGGTTTGTCATTAGTTAGTCTTTGTCACGGGTTCACAGGCAGATGGTAATCAAGTTTGCACCGGCGGAAGACAGAAAATGGCGCAGCGGCGGCGCTCTAATCACGGTCTCCCCGTGATCTACACGAACTTTCTCTCTGGTCCCGCTGACAGCAGACGTTATCACGTATTCGCCGAATTAATTGCTCAAATATTAATATGCCGGCAGGTCGCGCGGCCGCTGTCCGTTGTGCGGATTCAGTTAGCGGCCGGCCGCGGCGAATTAATAAAGGTCAGAAATAGTAGGCGGAAATTACGTGCGTAATTTTCACGGCAATTATGTAAAACACAGTGGGTTTTGTCAGTGGCGCATTAGCGTTTGTAACCGAGAATAAACCAGGGCCGGGGAACGATTCGTTCGCCGGCGTCACGGGCAAAATCAATTAAGCGCGAATAATGGTCGGCGATGCGGCACGCCCGAAGGTCGCGCATTTGCAAATTGTTTATTATGTATAAATCTCTATTATCGAAGAGATCGATACCCACGCAGTTCTTCGAAGAGGCGGCGGGGGAGTCGGCGGAATAGGAAGGGTGAACGGGGGATCGGCACGGGACACACTTTTGCCGAGATAAATGCGATTCTGAATGGCCAGAAACGAGTTCCATCGGGGCGATCTCGATAGCTGTAATTTACCGGCGATACTTTCATTCATCCAGTTTATCATTGCTACGAACTTTTTTCATTTGTACACGTCGCTCGATCAATAGCGACCGCTGTCGAATCAATTAATTTCCCTGCGCGCTGCGCTTCCCGGTTTCCTTTGTGGCTGCAATTGGCAGAACAATCCTTCCCGCCGGAATGCCGGAGCCAAAAACGAAACCTGATGTTTCTTGTTTGTTGCCTCGTTCGTTGCAGAAGTGGGAGGGAACTGTCGAAATGCTGCGCCCTTGCAGATTTCAACGGAACTTTTTTAAAACCAATTTGTTGCGATGTAACGGTAACTGAAAAAATGATAGAAACTGCCGCTCGTACGTATAGAATGAGCGAACCGGGTTTTGCGCGTTTGACGCTGTCGATTATTTTACAACGTCGGGAAATGCCACCTGTCATTGGTCGCATCAGATAATAATGCGCTGTCGCAGACGGATATCGTATCGAACGTTCAATTGAAGTTATAAATTCGTTTACGTTGAACTTGACCTCTGTTGTCGCTGAGCTTCGTTGAATCACGATGAAAGTAAGTTGGACAATCATTTAAAAATTCTAGAATTTATTCCGGAGTCTAAGTGCAGCGAAGTACAAACAATTAATGTACTTTTTTAATAATTATCCTTTTTGTTGTTCATACACTACAACAGAGCAGTTGTAAAAAAGCCCCGTTAAAATTCGTGGTACTTGTTTTTCGGTACTCATCAACCTTTTTTATCTTTTTCTGCTTTGTATACATTAGAACAAAATGGATAAATGAAGTTCTCTTAAGCCGAGACAGGTTCATTCAAAATTGAAATAATTAAATGCAAAAGTTTTTCAATATTTTCTTTTTCTATTAACTTCTGTATTTTTAATCTTATTTCTTAGTACTCGAATTAACTAAAAATCTCTTAAATTTATTAAATTCGTGTATAAATTTTCGTTCCAAAGTTCACATAATATTATTATATAGAGTATTGTATTGTACAGGATACAATTAATCGTACACAAATCTTTGAAATAGTTTTTACAAATGCACGTACGATCATGCATCATGTTTTCGATTTACGATTAACTTTGTGTGATTATCTTCTCCGCGAATAGGTAAATACAATGGAATTGGATATCGATTCATTGTTTTCCAGCATGAATCAAGAGCCATACAATTACACGAATTGGCAACCATCATTAGGTACATTACATTGTGATTAGAGTAGTTCGCACACAAGTCACGTTGTGCTTCAATCTCTTCGCAGCCAGATACGGAATCATTACGACATAAATCAGGATCGCGCCGGAAACATGTTGGTATCAACTTTTTCTGTTTATTTCACTCCGCTGAAATCACTTTTGTTGTACGTTTTACGTGCAACGCGACGTCCTGTACAACGATCTGATATTACAGAAGTTCGTTGGTCTTGTTCAATGCTAAAACCGTATCGCGTATACGATCATGCAACTGTATCGACTAACGAAGAATAACATGAACTAAATTAACCCTCTCTGTACTTCATCTGGGTTTCTCTGGGGCTAGAGTACGAAGTCTGCCGTCACAGTTTGACAGTCGATACTGTTTGCCGTTTGCTTACGTTAGAGAAATGACAATGATGGTAATAACTGGGTCCTTCTGGATTTAAATGTAGGGCGTCGCGTGGAAGCCAATCCGCTGATACCGCGAGGGCTAAAAAGTGAATACTGTCTTGAATATTTAAATTATAGAATTTATCGACGTCTACAATACTTAAATTACAGAATTGATCAGTGTCGTAAACACATCAATTATAGAATTTATCGATGTCTCCAGTATTTAAATCACAGAATTTATTAATGTCTTCAATATTGAAATTATAGGGCTGAACAGTATCTCCTATGTTTAAACGATACAATTCATCGGCGTGACTATATTTAATTTATAGAATCGACAGCTTCGATTACATTAACAAAAATTAGCTGTTTGTAATCTGTATTCGGTACCCTAATGTTATCCCGCCGACACGTTTCCATTCATTCCGCTTACTTTTCCGGACACGTTCGCCCAGTCGAAGTCAGATCTCCATTTAGCATTTCATGTTTCTCTTGATGTAATGACGGTGTACAACACGTTTCGTTTCCTCCGCCGCCCGTGGTTGCTCGGCAAATAACATAATAAACATAACCGTATCGACTGGCATCGGTGGCGGGACGCTCAACTGTAAAGTAACGAACTGTCAGGGTTTCGCGTTCATTCGAATCCTATCGAGTGGAAAACACCGCGGGTGCAAATAAATTATCGACGAGCACCCGCGACACTTTGTTCATTTTGACGGGCGGCGACCGTCGATTCAACGTTACACAAGCAAAAAATTATTACCGGCGATTAATAGGCGCTGCTGCACGACATTGTTTTTCGTGGTTGCCGTCCATCGGAATACCATCAGGATTTAAAAATATAACACCGCGAGATTCGATTAGCGTTCAATTCACTCGAGCGATGATGAATCAAGTTGCTCGATCCACTGGTTCTTAATAGAATTTAACGGAGTCCGATGAAATCGTTCGCCGATACACGGCAGCCTTTAGCGTCGCACCGCGCGATTCAATCGAACCGGAATTACAATATTTCCGTGCACTAATTTTTCAGTTGATCCAATGGCAGGCTATTTAATCCCCATTTCGGCCATGGACGCGAGACACGGTTAACTCCCCGCGATTCATCTCTCTTCTGCTTTCGGTTCTCTCGCTTTTATACCCACCCCCGTTGTTTTTTCGTTGTTTATTCGCCGCCCAAACAAGTCACGCGCCCGCGTATGCGTGCGCGCGCGCGCGCGCGCTTCTATGGGACAGCGGAGGCGTGGTAGAAAAAAAATGAAAATCAGTATTCAAACGACAACGCACTCGAGAGCGCGCTAGACACGCGGGGTGTCGGCATCGACGCATTCGGCGCGTCGACGCGTTTTGTTTTCCGGTCCCGTGTCGGCCCAGTCAATTAACATGCTCCGTCTTTCTATTTTATTCTCGTTGGTTTTGTTTTCGGCCCCTCTCCCCTCTCCCCCTCCTGCCAACACTATCTGCGTCCCTTGGTTACTCCCTTGTGTCGCTGGCTCGTATGCGAGGCCCACACTTTGTTTTGATCACGTCACACCGGCAGGACGCGCGCGGATTGTCGACTTCTACCTCCCCTCCTGCACCCCTTGGGGACAGGAACGGCGCTGTTTTTAATTGCACTCCCAATTAGCGCACGCGCTCGATCAAGAACCACTTCACCTGCGGTCGCCACCAGACGAAACACGTGTCCAATTATCAACCACCGCGATCCCCCAATCGTAAGACGAAGCCCGCGAGCTTAGAACCGGGGGCTGGCTTCCACCGACCCACGCATAGCGAATGATTTTTCTTAACAATTTATCCATCAGGAGACTGTTAAGATTCTAGTCTACCGTGAAACGCATTGTTTTACTGTTGAAATATTTTCGTCAAAAGAATATTTAGGAAGAAATATAATCAAAATTATTGACAACATAGAACTTCATGCGCAACCGCGTGTCTAATCTATCCCAGTACTATAAAGGGTTAATTTCTCTTATTAAAAAATGTGGCACTGAATTTGTTCCTTTTATGTCGATCTGCATGTATCAGTACGTGTTTTAATCCTTTTTTTATCAATTTCAGTATTAGCTGGACTGTTCGAACAGTTATATATAACTTCGTTAATTTTAGGAATTCAGTCATATGGTCCTGCATGTATATGTCTAGTAAAATTGTATTCTTTAAAAAAATGAAAAGAAAAACGAAAAATCGAATTTTTTAAAATTATTTACAGTAGAAATCCTCCTTAATTAGTTTTTCAACTTAATGTGAACCAGACCACGAGAGAAGTCCTCCTGTTCGTCGCAAATCACTTCCCCAAGGTTTTTCAAAGCCACGAATCCTATTGTTCCAAGCAAACTCCCGCGTGTTGTTTACCACGGTAGTTACAGTTCCGCTGGAAATTTTGTTTCTTACTACTAATCTATCCTCGACTGCTTCAATTCTTACGCTAAAATGATACGGCGCTTTTGTTCCCTTTCTTCGTCTCTGCGCGAAAGTTTTCGCTGCTCCCCGCCCTTCCGACCGCTCGTTCCTGAATAGTCTTTATCGAAGCTCCGCGGGCTGCGCAAACAATGCTATTTAACCGATATCGGTGTAAATATTAAAAGAGATTTTTCTTCCTCGACCGTTTCAGCGTCGAGCTGTCGCAACTTGAGCGGGAAAAGTTTCTCGTCCGCCGCGCAGACTGTTTACGGACGCTACACTGCCTCCGCGGGATTAAATGGATCGGCCCAGATGCCGAGCTCTCTAATATTAAATTTTATTCCGCCGACATTCCCCCCTTCGGGTTCGTAAATTTCCACCGGCGATGGCCTTGCCCGCGCGACTCGCGGCGCGAGCTGCAAAAACGCCCGGCCGCGCTCGCCCGCGACCAAATTGTTGGTGCGCAACCTGCGCGTTCTTCTATAGGGAATAAGCGATCGATGGATTCGCGAAGATGCAACCGGCCAGTAAATCCCCGCGAGTAAATTGCTAGCCGGTTCCAGCGCCATTTAAACGTACGACGTTCCGACCAATCGGTATCTCACTCGAACGCATAAACTTTACGCTTCTATTCGCCACCCTTGCCCGTAGGAGTCTTTTATAATTTCGGTCAGATAATTTAGCCGGCCCTTGAGCGGCTGGATAGTTGCATCGGCCGCTGTCCGCTCGAAAGGAAAGTCTTGTAAATGGCCGGCGCACTTGATACAGTCTTGCTCGGTCGAGTGCGTTTTCCACCGATGCAAATCACGATAGCAACGCCTACGGTCCGGAACCAGGTAAATACACGGAACCTGGAAATATTCCAATGGCGATCGTATATTCTCCTTCTTTAACCGGCGAGGAATCATACCCCAGAAATCATCCGTGAAAGACCAGTTGTCCAGTTTATTCCCTATCTTTTTGCAAACCTCACATGTTCCTTATATTCAAATCGTTGCTCCACGTCTACCCCATACCGAATATATCACGGAGAATTGTAGGTACGTGTTTTCACGTATACCCTAAATGTTGTGTTCGATCGGGTCCAAATCTCGGGTGCTTGGCTATCAACAGATTCGACTCACGAAACATCGAAAGAATAAAAAAAAGCGGTTATAATCTGTTTTTCAATTATAGTGGACATTTGGAATCCTCTTCCGGATAAATAAGCGGTTAATAAAGAATTTTAATTTTGTTATTGACAAGAGAACACCAAGTATGGGCCTGTTCGACTTTTTCATATTTCGTAAACTTAGTTTACCACTTTGGGGCAGGAATATCTACTCGATTGAAACTATGAAAGCGACTTAGCAGAAACAATCGAAAGCAATAGCTCCTTCCGAATTAGATTAATATTCTGAAGTCTGCGAGAAGCGTTGTCGTATGTATAAATGAATAAATAAAATTCAAGTACTGTTTTCACATAATGCACAATGATCAGGTACCCGAAGCCACCGACAATCAGGTAATCTGGCCATACCGAAAGTTTGTAATCACACGAAGACGGCCACCGCTTCTCCCATTCAAGATTAGGAAGAATTCAAATCTACTTGTAATCTACGTTGGAAAGAACGGCAATCGTCCATGGCCGGCAAATTAGTTCTCGGTTTTCTAAATAATTAGCGAACGCGTGGAAACACGAATGAACGTCCGCAGTCGGCCGGCAACAATCGGAACGAACGGGGCCGTAAAATTAAAACAGTAACGAGATGAGAATCCAGAAGTTTCTGCCTCCTCAGAACTTCATCTCGGAGCCAAGTACATTTTTAAGACGTTTAAATTCACCGTTTCCTCGTTCCACGGCAGCCACCCTCGAACGCGACGCACTTTCTCCAAGACGAGTGGCGCGAGGCGGAACAGAAAGGAGAAAAAAAAAAGGAAAATAAAAGAATCGTTAGGCTCGTTGGCACGGCTCTACAGACTGCACTAACTAGCCCGCTTATTATCGCGTATGAGACGGGTAACATCGGCCGTAGGACAGGGCTGGCTCCGTTAACGGGGATGAAGAGGGTTGCCGTGGTGGGGGGCGGAGGAAGGGAACGCCGGGATGACATTAACAAATGACTGCACGGCTGAGCTTCTGCCACCCGCACCCCTTCCGTTACTCCCGGCTAGCGCCGAGCACCCTCTAGCCCCGCAAGCCGACCTCCATCCCTCTTTGTTCAACTACTGTGACCGAGCCTCCGCAGCTTAACCGACCCGGGGACCGCGCATTCGCGAAATCTGGGCAAACTTTCGTCATAAATAAAGGGTAAACAACGCCGCCTACCACCCTGAAGCGGCGGCTCCGGCCTCGTAAGTCACTCGGGTTTCTCTGCTCCTTGCGCCGCCGTCTTTCTCGCTTCTTTTCAGCCCGCGTTGCCACTTGGCGAACTTCCGCGCTCCTCGGAAGACTCGAGGGTGAAAGTTCGAGGTCGCGACGCGACGAGATATCACTTAATTGATATGATTCTCCCGATGCTCCCCGTCGCCCTCGCCCTTGCCCTTCCGTTAAGTGGATTCTCTTTCTTAAAGATCGCCGTGATATCTCTTTGTGCTCATATTACAATACCGGCCCGCCTTTCCGGTCCAGAATTATTACGTCTGTACTCGGCGCTGGAAATTTCAATATTTCTACTTACACTGATTTCAGCTTACGAAAGGCACCTGCAGTTTCTTTCATCCGTCACGTCGTATCTCTATAGATGTAATCCCGATTGACTAGTATCAGTGGCCAGGTGTAGCGAGGACTTCGGGTCGGGCAAACAGCGATCGGATTAAATTAGATCAGCTTTCTCATTGTTTGTAATATTCAAGTGCCGGAAGCTGTATCCGATCGGGTCTGGACTGAATTACGAAAACTTGGAACGTTTGAATCAGGTTTGAATCAAGATAAATTCATGACTTCACATTTGAATTCTCTATCTGATCTTGTTCTTTTATTTTATCATTCTGCTGACACTATTTACAGTTATATAACGGATGGTCTGCGATGCAGATAAATGACGAAGGTGGATTCATTTGGTCGCTCCTTCTACTTAATCTATTTTACTTTGCAGACCATTGGCTAAGTTCGCGATGGTCAAAAGTCGTGATTAGAAAATTATTAAAGACGAAGAAGTGCTAATCAACACAGCTGTAAAAGGAATCGTAGCGCAAGGTGGTAAACGGTAATGGACGTAAAAGTAACGGATAAACAGTTTCGCTGCCAAGGGATTCAGGTAGAGACTTCATTAGTTCGTACAGTAAATGAGCTTGTTTCTTTGGTAGAGAATCTTATATTTTTCGGGTCAAAAGTGGCAATTTGGATGGTCATGTTAATCTACACATTTTCTGTAATATCTCTGTAGGGGATTGTTTGCTAGGGATCAACGATTCAGAAACGTTAGCCTGGCCCGCGGGGGCAAAGTGGACTTTTTGCCGAGGGTCCGTTTAAGGAACGAAGACAAGGGTCGTTTTTGATCGGTATGACGGATGAGTTGGGACTAATGGGGACATGGCCGCGTGGGAATGCGTGGTGAAGTCGGTAAATCTCGACAACCCCAAGGCGGAAGCGTGCATCCTTTGGGGTCAACGAATCGAGACGGGATAACTAGGAGAGAGTCGAATTGCAAGAAGAAATCGAAGAGAGGAGTCCTGCCCACCTCAATTAACTCAAACAAATCGGTTGCATTATCTAAGACGTTGTTCTGGCAATTAAATGGACGGTGCCGGTCTTTAAACCTGGAATTCCCAAGAAAAAGGTGTAACACGAGGAAACGGGAGGAAATTGTCTTCCGGGGATAACAGCCAGAAAAAGCGGACTCGCGAGTCCCTCGCAGTGTGTTCTGTCACTTTGCCGGATTAATTTCTAGCCGGGAGACAACTAAAGTTGGTTTCAATGGTCTGCGATCGTTCCCGTGTATTCAGCAGTCTATGCAGATTAATTGAAGCGTCGTTGCCGAGGCATCCTCGTAATCATGCCAGGCAGCCGGTATGACGAGGATGAATATGAAGAAAAAGCGGGACCCATCGGAGATTAATCGAAACGCTCGTACTTGCGTCGTAACGGCTGAGGAGATCCCGTTGCTCTTGTTAGCAGATGGAGCTTCCAGTTTCAAACGCGAAACCCTAAAGAAAAAGTAACTGTACTTTTCAAGGGAAAATATGACTTTCCTCGAGATTCTGAACTTCCAGATCCAAGTCATTTTAAAGTCTCTTTCCGGCTCTTTGAAAAAAGTTGCTTTATCATTAATGTGATCTATGAGAGATACTTTTAAAACGAAATTTAAAAGAATCTCAAGCTCCAGCATTTATCCCTTGGTGGCTGTTCTTTTTGTTAATTTCTATAATGTAACGTATGTTTGTAAACTAAGTTTCCAACGATGTTTATCCTCTTCGAACATGACCAAGTTTAATTTACCTACGTACAAATGTTAGCTACACTGTGAGTCTCAAAAGAGAATTAGCGATGCTGAAATCGGAAAACAAATTAAATATTATTATACATTTTTGAAAGTGTGAAAAAGCATTTTGCTACGTAATATAATATGAGAAAACATACGATTAGCTGCATTGGGAACAATTAACTAAGATTTTTATTGTTTAAAAACAACTTAAATAACGAAAACAGCTTTAAAGAATTTTCAATTTATTCGTGAGAAAGTTGTTGAATTATATGCTAACTTAAGTGGTAATCAAAGTAAATCACCTTCCCATTGTGTTTCTTAAAAACTATGTCACCTTGAAAATTTTTTCCCGAAAGTTCATGCATGAAGTCATTCAAATAACAAAATTATGACGATTCGACGAGAACAAAGCTACAGAGCACCGCGCGTGTACCAATTTGGCACTTTATCAGTATTTTATTTCTCGGAACATACATTTTTCATTTGGCGTAGATAAAACAGCAGAAACTACAATTTATTTCACAGACTAGTTGCAATCGCCCGTATAAAAAAAGATGTTTGTACGTTTTTTATTCAACAATGATCGACAAAGTAATGAAATTTCGATGTTTGCAATTTAAACAAACGCTATTTTTTTTAGTTTGAATATGAAGTATTCCAATCAAACGAATTTTGAGTCCTCCGTTATTGATGTGGAATGTCAGAACAATTGATTGCGATATTTTATTTGTCACATTTATGTCAATAACAATGCAATAAATATCAGCAGCCTGTGAGACCGTTAATAATAGTTGCATAAGTTTCAATAGGTGTTTTAGTAAAGGATTAAACAAATTCTTCAATGATTATTTCTGACATTCCACCAATAGCAGCGACATAGACGAACATAACTGCTATTTTTGAGGAAATTTTCAGTTTGGCATATAATTTAGTTTATTAGACCGAAGAAACGTAGACATAAAAGGAGCGCCGGTACATCAGCGAAAACAATTAAACTGCAGTAAGACATTAATGTGCCATAGAATATATTATATTTTTGACACGAAGAAATTGTGCTTTGTAGAATACAAAGAAATATTTACTTACTTAAATACAGGTACAGATTTTTACTAAGCTTTTGCAGATTCTAATACAAAACCATCAAAATAAGGTTATTCTTACGATTATTCTGCACATCGTAAAAACCAATAGCAGCATCTAAATTGTCAATAATAACTCGATTAAATAAATTATCGAGCTCGCTGCAACAGTTTCAGAAATCGGATTGGCGCCACTTGTTTTTTTTCCGGATCCGCGAAGAGAGCAGGACTTGTCAGTTCCTCGAACGGCCGATTCGAATATCTGGTTCGCTTCCGATTGTATTTCAGCGTCGCCGGTACTCGAGCACACTCTTCTCCTACTGTCCCGTGTCCTCTGATTATCGACGCGGCAACGTCCCGGGCGTGGAGCACGCTCGAATCAAGCAACGAAAACAGGTGGAAATTCAAGCGGTACAATTAAGATCGATTGACCAATCGTCGGGCCCCCGACGGCGATACAGTCGTAATACCGTGCCGGCTTGGCGCGGCGGTTCCCCCCTCGGCGATCGGTCGATCGGTTCATTTTCTTGAGTGCTCCACTTCTCGAATCGTCTGGGTCGCATTATCGGGGAAACAAGGGCCTCGAGATAGGGGCGCTCGCGACGGAATGTAATCCCGAAATGAGAGCATCGAAATATAATAAATAACCCGGGGACACACTGTGTCGCGATCGTTTCACGATGAAACGGCGGAACGTAAAACTACGGGGTTGCTCACCGGTATACGGCGTGGGTGTCGCCGGTAAACTTTACTGCCAGGATTATTATCGGGTCGGATCGCCGATTCATCCGGCGCTGAGTTCCGGGTGATAATGCGCGCGCGCGATTTTAATTCACGCATAAATATGCCCTAAAATCTCGCACCATTATCTGCTTCCGCCAACTTTTCCGGATATTTAGATTATGTATAAAAAGATCTTGGGATTCAGTATTCACATCAATCGTATATTAAAACAATTTGTTGGGCATAAGTAGACAACTTTATTTTCAGTTGTGATGTTGAATTCAATCGCAATTTATTAACTAATGCGTAAAGAATTTATCTCAAATCTTCCAATTTCTAACAAAATTGTCTTTGGCTTGTTTAAAACCAAAACAGAATAAAAGAAATACAACATGTTTTATTCGATAAATATAAAGTTAATTATGCTCGAAAACAAAGCAAATCACAAACAAGCACTCCACAGCAAATGACTCCATTAGTTTGGTGATTTTTGTTTTGCTTTGTATACTGAAACGATCACTTTGAGGAAGACGTTATGAACAGTGACGGGATCAATTTGATATATGTATAGTGCCCCACAAATATGTTCGTACAGTTTTTAAAACGCGGTAGCCTTTTTAAGACTGAACTAAATGACTTGAATTTCTTGCACAGGTTCGAATGTAATTGGGAAAACTTTTTATTTTTCCAAGTACTTATAGAGAGTTCGGATTCGACCAATCGAAGTTCGAACCTGTTTGCGAGGAACTTGATCCTATCCGTAGTTACGAGCAGTGCGGTTGGGAGAAAATAAGTTTAGGGAGGCGTGGGGGGTAGGGCGACGCACGCGCGGTAGTCCCGTACAGCGGTGTGGCGCTTCTGCCGCGTGAATATTGTAATTCCAAACTAGAATCGGACAGAAATCTTACGTCGCGTCGCGATCGTAGATCGGAATTACAACGTTATTTTTTCGACCACGCTGGTCAATTCAAGTTAGAAAAGAATTCGCAGAAGTAGTTGGCGTATATTTATTGTCTGGGACGGTACCCATATCGAAGGTGACAAAGTCAATTTTAGTGAATAAATAAGTAGTTTGTGTTCGAGTTACATAATCTTTTTCTTGCGCAACGTGTATTGCAATCTCTGTCCCGTTCCATTCGACGTCCATCGAAACAGCGGCGCCCCGGCTTTTCCTTTTTCCCGTCCACCGGGTGCCCCGATTCACGCTTTCTGGAAAAGCGGGACGCTTTACTGCCAGCCGTAAATTATCTGTATCGCGTTCTATCGTTTATTTCGCGCGCAATTGCCCTCGTAACCACCGAGACGATATCGCGGGGCAAGGTGACGCGTGACGTCCGATTAAATCGAATCGGCGAGCACCAGATTAAGCCGCGAATTAATCGCTCGAACGATACCGCGTTCGTGGCGCAGGAAAATGGAATCATTTTTTAGCATCGTTCTCGTGGGAACCGTGTCACACCTGCGACCCACCCGAACATTTTCTGACGCCGATAATGCTTTTGTCATGTTAGGACCACCAGCAAGGCCGGGAAAACAAGTTCCGGCGCTCAAACGAAAATTTGTTACGTTGTCGACGAAAATTGACATCGGCGCCTGCTAATATATTACACGTCCATTTACCAGTCAATGTCGAGCGTGCTGTTATCGAGCAGTTAAATTGCTTGTTACGAATTACAGCTTGATAAACGTTTAAGGTTATTTACGTTCACATATTATCTATTCCGAGGATGGGAACCTTATTAAGGGTTCGTGCTGAGCCAGAAATCTTTAAAAAGTAATGTAAGATATCTTAAAAAAAATGTATCACATTTCGAGAATATTATGTGAAAGTTTTATTGTAATAGAGTGAAACTGGACGGAGATATAGCCACTTAATTATTTAATAGCTAGGACATTAAAAACTCCTAATGTTTACGGTATAGGCGAATATAACTGCTATTTTCGAGGACTCGGGAATTTTCAGTTTGACATGTAATTTAGTTAATTAGACCGAAGAAACGAAGACTTCCTAATCCAATCTAAGAACGGCAAAATTAACGCCATTAGATCAGCGTAAACAATTAAACTGCAGTACGACATTACTGTGCTCTAGAATATATTATATTTTTGACACGGAGAAATTGTGCTTTGTAGACTGCAAAGAAATATTTACTTAAATACATGTACAGATTTTTACTAAGCGCGTGCCGGTTCTAATACAAAACTATCAAAATAAAGTTATTTTTACGATTATTCTGTACATCGTAAAAAAATTGCTAAAATATTTTGGCTTTGTAACTCAATGTAAGTTGAAGCAACAACGCTTAAAGTAGTCGAAGACAACAGGAAAGTCAACATATACATATGTTTCCTTCTAGACATATTAACATACATATATTGACCGCGCGTGGTAACGAGTGAATAATTATGCTGTAATGCCCGGAGGAATGGAACGGAATTATTTAAAAGTATGAATCCAGGTGTCGCTCGAATTTCCATCTGCCGAAAATTGTCCGCGTCCCTACAGGTGCTGGAATTCGCCCGCCGTTCCAATCGGGTAAACGATATCGCGATTCCACAAATCGGAAGTCGTAAAGAGTTCGGCGGCTTTTGTGTAGTTGCGATGGGCCGGGCAAATGTTTCGATCGTCCATTTGCATCGCAAAGTGGACTTCTGACCGCCATTTTCTCGACATTGTCCCCGGCCCGCTCGTCACACGTGCGCCAATTGGAGAGCCACGCAAACAACCACCCCGGGTCCACCCCACGGGTCGCCGTTGATCCGGTGCCTTCTGCACGCGAAATTTTTTCGCTATTAATTCCGGCGTCCCGTTGGTATGCGGTTAAAGGATGAGTACGAAATCGAGGGGGGGTAGCCGGGCCGGCGAGTTGCAAGCTATGCAAAGGGGACACAGTGGCGATTGCGGTCTGTTCGCATTGTGCGGTGTCCGGGTACTTCTGACAGCAGGCCTTTGAAATTCATAACGCTTTTCCAATATTCGTGGTATGACGAACCGCAACCAGAATAGCCTCCCTCCTACACTCTACCTTGCTCCTTCCACGTACGCTTGGCCAACCGCCGCGGAGGGTATGCCGGCCGCTTTCTAAAGAGACGACAAATTAGACGGCAATTTGCACCTTCACGATCCTGCTTGCGGTCAGATGCCGGACGACGCCGAGGATTTCCAAATCGAGTCGGCATTGAATGCGCTGATTATGGGATTCGCTCTTTCATAATGCGGGAAGGTCGCGTTCTATTTCCGACCAGCTCCACATTCATCCCTTAGTTTTTGTCTATGCGAACTGCTTCGGTAAGGCTAGGTAATATGAGGGGGATTAAAGCATATCGATGGCGATCGTAATCCCTTCCGACGAACGGGGAGTGATGGGTTCATTCTCTGAATACGTTGATTACGGTGAGCGAGTATATATAATATATATAAATAAATATTTCTATGATTTAACCCTTTCACTCCGAACGACGGATATATCCGTCATCCACATGGAAACTCGCAGAGCCGAACGACGGATATATCCGTCATCCATATGAAAACTCGCGGAGCCGAACGCCGGACATATCCGATATACCGGTAAAATCAAGGTCTAATTTTTCGATAGCACAGCCTCTTGCGACTGATGCGTGAATCTTTTGACGAGTCAAATAAACGACACACCACTCATATTATATTCGTCATACATGCATTTTTCTATTACTATTATGTTACGTGCCATAAAGAGATAGAAAATCGAAAGTACTAAGTTTAGGATAAAGAATTTCAGTGAAGTTTTGTATTGGTACGTCCACCTGCTGTCTAAAAATATCCTCTCATTTCTTATAAGTATTATAAGTTACTATCATTTCAATAAAGTGTTTGGGTTGTGCCCTTCACAAAATGGCATCAAGAGAATTGCAACTGGCGTGCAACTTGGATAGATTGAGAATTGATTTGGATAGCAATGTGCACACTTCCGTCGGGAGGACCCGTTCAGGAGTGGCGCAACGGCGGACTGATTCGCCGTAGCGGAAGGGTTAAATAAATAAATATATATCTATATGATTTATTAGCACGATAAAACTATAAGGACAATCTTGATTAAATAAGCGATGTGAACATTATGTACAAAAAATTAATATTAACCGTGCAATATTAGTGATAACTGTGAATTAATCACAGTCAGTATTGTATAAAATGCTGTGCGTATATGTTAATGATAAGAACAATTCGGAGTCAGAAAATTCCAAAATATTTTTATTTGGATTATTTTTGCATTACATGCCGGCCAGTATATACCAGCGAAGGAACTAGACGATTCCTAACATAATTGTTATTTCAACATGTTTGTAGGGTCAATTATTTAACTAATTTTATTATATCATCGTATATCTTAAATTAAATCTGCATGTATGAGTATTACTATATTCGTATTAATATTATTAAATTGATATAGTGTTTGAAATATCAAAGCGGTAATAAATTGATTAAATTGATGCAAGCCAAACAGCAGCGATAATAAAAAGGTCTCTGAAACGGAATAAGCCGCGTTCGAGTAGTACTGTAATAAAACATTAGCTCAATATTTCAAAGTTAAAGTTTCAACAGTTCATCCATATTTCCATTTCTATTCAAACAAGGGAATATTTGCCCGTTTTATAAACGATGAAAATGCAGATGAAACATTGGCCTGCTTTCAATAGCATCGCCATTTACGCGAAATATCAATTTTTCAAATTGAGATATCGTGACTATTTTTTAGTGTTGAGCCAATATAAATGTTTAAATGTCTATTAACCCTTTTGACCCTGGTGGACAAAAAATTGGCTTTCAAGTGCACTGTTAAAAAGCAGTAATAAAGGTATAAAATTATAACGGAGTGGTGTTTCGTCGACGCAGCGTACATACACATCGCCGTTATCTATTATGTTTCCATAAAGTTTAATGTATACTTGCTGACCTTGTTAATTTGATCGTTGGGTCGTTTAGTCCTTTAGTACGCCGCTTTTGCGAGAAAGCATTTCGTTGCAATATTCTGTTCTCATTTTAATTCGTAAAATAAAACTGGGACAACCTGTGTATTTATCTTTACGCTACCGAGCCACATAAGTCCCATTGTTCGAATTATCAAAATCATTGCACAGTTTTCATAATCGACAAATCATTATCCGTAGTTTAGTATTATCTAATGGAAGAATAACTAAAATATCAGCAGAAAATGCTCAAATTGAAAAGGTTGACTTGTATGTATTTCGAATTTCGAGGTACAAAGTTGCAAAGATTTATGAAGCCGGTTAAGTTAGAAATTGTCCCCAGGGATGGAGAAATGTTATTCTGATAGGAGAATCTTCGTTTATGAGGGAAATCCCTATTTGCGTGGGTCGAAGGTCGAAGCCCTAAGACCGTTAATCTTCTGGTAAAAAATGGGCTCCCGTGTGCGCTGTCTCCTGGATCACTCTTTCCGGTGACCGTGTCGCGGCCGTGCCAGCGCGTTTCTCTTTTATTCCGGGTGCTTTACAGGGTTCGCGCCGTGTTCCGCGAACGATTATCAGCAAAAACTATATTCTTGCACGAACGAAAAATATTTGCCGAGTAAACGCAGGCGTCGTCCCGCGATATTTGCTTAGGCCGGCGACAGGCGCGTATATTTGTGATCGATTGTCGTTCGCAGATAGGGTAAATTTGTGTTGCAATTAAAGAGGAACGGCGCGCGACGGTCTGGAACGTTTTCCGGAACGTCCGCGGCACCGTCGACCGAGACGTCCTTTATTCCTGAGAACATTCTGCCAATGAAGCTCTCCATCTTGTCGGCGAATCTCCGCCGCTATCGGCCCGCCGTATCGACGTTTCCCCCACCCGTTCCGGTTTTTGTCCCGCGGCTTCAATTTATCGAAGCAATTAATTAACAACGACCACGGAAATAACTGGGCCCGCAAAGAAACAATATTCGATCACGAACTTCTGAAAGTTTATCCTGGTGAAAATCTAGTTTTACTCCCGGCCCCTGATCAGCGGCTCGTGGCTGCTCTGAAACTTCTCGAGGATCGGCCGATGAAGCGCCGGGAACCGATACAGGCATAGCGTGAGAGAGAGAGATCGAGAGAGATCGGGAGAAAGTGAAGAAAGAAAGATCGAGGGAGTACGACTGGAGAATAGTAAGACGCCGGCGATGGCTCCGGAAAAAGTTGCCCGGATTAATTTACGGGCCGAGAGATGGGTTTGTACTGATATCACCGGTGATCAATTAACGGAATGAACCCAACTTGGTCCGCGAAAGAAGGCTACCGTTTTTTTCCCTCGGCTCTTCTTTGCCAGCTTCTCCTCGCCAGCTGTTGCGAATAAGACGGAGGCGACCGGTCGCGTTTCACTTGACTTTTTCTGTGATATTGCGATCGATGACACGATGAAGGGATAAAGAAGGGCGCAAGAGGGAGATGTAAGAGAAGCTAAAAGGGACACAGAGAGAAGGAGAGAGAGAGAGAGAGAGAGAGAAAGAGCGAAAGGGGGGGGGGGAAGAAAGAAGCGACGACGCTTTTACGGTGAAAATAGAAGAGAAATAGAAGTGGAGAAGTAACCAAGTGAATCCAACGTACCATGCGATATCCGATCATACTGATTCAGTGTTTCCATCAGCCGAAGGTGGAAAAAGGTTATCGCGGCGATAAAGTTCGAGAGGTCAGAAGAATTTCTAGCCACTTGTCCTCCCGATCGTCTTACTTGATCGGGGAAGATGGTTCCCTCGTCGAAAAAATATTCCGCCGGAAAGGAGATTTCGAAAAACGACGCTCGCAGGAAGTCCCTGATTTATAACCGGCAAATCTTCTTGCCAGGACGCGGCTGATGCATACGTTCGTGCTTTAAATTATGGCTGCCCCGGGGAAGCTCAACCCTTAAGAACGTTCCAACCCTTCAGCCGTAATTCCGCGCGGTCCGCGGCTCGCTTTACGTCGAATTCTTAGGGAAATGGGGTCGCCACTGCTATCTGTCTTCGATCGCTTGATCGTAATGGATAAAAAACGGCTGATCCGATTCCATCCTATGCTAGGGAACGAAATATGTTGTGACGTTATTGACACTATACTACACCCAATATAATCTTTGCAATGGAATTTTTTATCGACTACATTTGCTTCTTAATCCCATGCTTTCAATTCTTCTTTACGGTTGCAATAATTAGAATTTATTTTATTGTAATAATTTCTTGGTGAAAAAATAAAAATTTATGTCTCTGTCCCTTTACATTGATTTGAATGCTAGAACACTGATGAGACGAGAATAGAATTCAATTTAGACTTATAAAAAAAGATTGACATTTATATTTAAACATCCTCTGGTCAGACGGCAGATTTTATGTATTTATGACATTAAAAGAATTTAAGAATATTGTTACAATATTTTCAATCTATTAAATTCAGTTAATTGTTTTGACGAGTATATTCGTCGTAACATAAAACGTTGAAATTTCTACATGCCGATTAAAAAAGACATACTGGTTATTAATGGGTGATTTTAGATAAAATTCGTATTAGTTCAGTTCAGTATTGACTGTTTGAACGAAAAATGTGTAGGTACATAAACATCGTGTAAAATAGATAAAAACATTACATTACAAGTAATATAATATAATACAATAATACTATATTTATTTTTTACATAAGTGGAATGAAAATGTCAGTGGCACTTCAATGGTTAAAAAATAATTCTGTATGTTACCAATGAAATTCAAGTTATTTGTTCGATGTAATAGAACGAAAAACTTTGTACTTGGGGTTCATTTCCATTTGGAGAAAATGTTTCACTTGCGTTCGTACTATCGTGCTTACTATTCATGAAACTATAAAATTATTCAAGATTATTCGTACTTTTCATGAAAATATACAGTACAATTTCCTTGTACAAGTGAAATACTTTAAATTTTTGTTAGTAACGCGTGGTGGATAATTGAGATGTCTGTCCATGGCTAAACTTTTCTACTTCGTCGATGCGTCAAAGAACAAGCGACCCGCGAATTTTAAAGTTTTATTGATAAAAAGTTCTCTGATAAAAAAAATGTTACTTTACGCTTTTAACATATAGTGACACTAATTAATATTCCGACACCTTGAATCGCAATAACCTTTTTAGAATTTCACTAAACGACTTGAATTTTTTCTAGATGATAGAAAGATGACAAAAGAAATAAGAAATTCTTATTTTTAATTTTTTTATCTGCCAATAACGAAATATTAATCAAATATTAATCGAAATCATGAAATTCGTAAAATTATTTTCATTTCTGCTGTATCATCAGTTTAAAAAATCCACTATCACTACTCGATTAATCTCTACTATATTATTGTAATATAAATATATATATTAATATATATATAATAATATATTATAATATATTATTTAATTTTAATTTCACAGTACACTTCATAATTCTACATATACGAGTTATGTATTTTTCAATACATTCAGAATTACTTTCAACTTCGTCTTCGTCAATTTACATTCACTTAGTAAATTAACTAAAGCGTAATTATAAAGAAATAAAGATCTGATTTATTTCTGAGAAGTCTCTGTTCGAAGAAGTTAACGAAGACAGGAAGGAAGCAGCCGTTACCTACAATATCCAGTGCTTTACTTATTAAAATATAATTCCGGAGAAGTTGAAATCTGCTAAATTTTTAAAAATTGATCCTTGACGACATTAACGAAAAAGGAAAGTTTATAAATTGTCGTATCCATTTAGTATCCATTTCTCCGGCACTCGCTCGGGTTAGAATAAGCAGATAAACATTTAAAATAGGAATCACGGTTACCATTTCGTTGATTGTTCGCTTGTCGGGCATTAAAGAGAAGCCCATAATAAAGTTCTAGGATTGAAAACAAAGTTGTCCGCGGGAGGGAGAAAGAAGAGTCCGTGGGTCGACAGTGACGGTGTACCCGAAAAAAAAAAAGAACGATTGCACTGTACGGCGCGGCCGTACGTTCCGCTTAAACTGATTTTAATTAGAAAGCCTGGGGCCAGGCGTTTTAGTCCGTTTTTGCCTTTCATTTTAAACTGGTTGGCTGGAAAATGCATTTCACGTCATTAAACCCGCAGCTCCGTGCTGTCGCTTTCGTTTTTAGCGGAAGCCACACGGAATACAAGTAGAAAGCATTTCGTCCCTCGTATATCAGGCTGGGACCGCTTTCTCATTTTTACATTATCGCCGGTAGTAGGTAAGCTTCGCTCTCTTCTTCTCTCGCGTCTCTCGCCCTCGGTTACTTGGTTTTGCCAGCCCACGGCCAGGTCAAACCGGAAGAAAACATGGCCGAACGTTTCCTAAATGAACGCGACACCTTGATCCGGTCACTTTATTATCCTTACATTCGGAAATGTTTTAAGCCCTCTTAAACAAGGCTCTTAAATACTTGCTTGGCTGCTACAGTTCAGTCGAAATGCTCCCGGCAATAAATATTTTAATTATCGAAAAATGGCGATGACATTTATTAATACGTTAAGAGCCGAAAATCAAACCGATTATATTTTAAATTTTTGCAACGTTAACATCCTAGTCGAATTCAGGTTGGTCGAATATGTTGATATAAAAATGAATTCTGCAAACTAATAATGATTAATGTTATTTGTGACGCGACACACGTGTTATCGTATTTTCTGCGGGACATGCACTGGTACGCCCGAAGCGTCCAGAAACGTACCTCTGTTCGCACAAAACAGTTTTAATAGAATATTATCGAGGAAAAACTATCAATAATTGAAACAATTTTATAAAATCGTTCAAATCGAATTATGATATTTGATAATATCTCGAACCAGCATCGTTCTAGTAATCTATCAGACGTGTCATAGTGCGATAGATGAAAGAGTGTCCGTTTTGCTATGCAGTTTTAAATCTCATTTCACTGGCAATGCAATTTCATTATTATTATTATTTTCTTTTGTCCTTATTCACACACGTCGGCTACAAGAAGTTCTTGTTTTATAATCGCGTTTTACAATGCGCACATTGTTTGAACGATGAAAGGTATGCCTTTTATATGTAGATTATGTTCTCACCCGCCTCTAAATAATAAAACTCTGCGCAGGTTATTGACACCGTTTTCGCGATACGTAACAGCAATGAGCTGCACACATCGATGCAAAATGAAAATATCGAGGATCGTTTTATAAATCTTATTGCACGCGGATAATTTGGTTATATGAAAAACATATTTCTCGTTGAAATAGAGTTGTACGATGTACAATGTGCGATGCGCGAAGTACACATTGTACATGCAGAAAGGTAAAACCGTGCGGACGGAGCACGAGTATCAACATACAGAAAAGCTGATTCTGTTAATTCTGCCCGGACGTGAATTATTTATGAGCGGGAAGAATGGTAGCCTTTTGCACAACCGTTTCAAACATCTCGTAAGAAGAAAGCCTCAGCATAAACGGGATAATTATTAATAAATTCCGTACACTTAATTTTTTCTGATATTCCACAAGGAGTATTAAAAGAAAACAACACTTAAATGCACGGAGATGTAAAACTTAGAGAGATATACATAACAGCATTGTTATTTCCTGTTTACAATGAGCAGTCCTTTGGTTAACTATTTATTTATGTATTTATTGTTCTGGTTAATTATTTGTAATATATATTTGTAACATTTGTATCCATAATTCCGACACTATCGTTGCTCTGTCATCCGTAATTAAATAAAACATTTACTCGGGTATATAAGTAATATATTATTATATTTTATTGTGTTAGGATTATTTATAAATATCATATTTGCTCAGGTAATCGCAGATATTCCACGAAGCTGTAAAGTAAAATCTGGAAATTTACCGTTAAAGTATTATTGTTTTACGGACAGCGGTATGCATTCAATGTAACAAACACGAAAATTTGACACCGGTCGAAAAAAAATCGCTTCGGTAGATTGTTTGATCGGGCGCGTATGAAAATTTACAACTTTTATCAGAACGTTACGCAGTCCGATGTCTACATGGATGTATCCTGTCCGCGTTCGCTCGTTCTCGAGCCGTCGCCATTCGATTTTTACTAGTGAATCAGCCGAGGATATAGGTTTTCCTTGATGCGTATCGGCCGATGCATCGAGTTACTCGTTCCGCTGAAAGCTCGTAAAACGAAGGGGTTACATCAGCCCCCCGACAAAACCAGCTATACACGTCACGACGACACCGTAAACTCGTTTTCCGCCGCGGCAGCTCGTGACAACGTATCGGAATCAAGATATTACGACGCGCAGCTGCGCGCTGGCCCCCGCGCGCTATCCCTCGCGACCTCTTCGACTCTTCTCTCCTTTGGGCGAAGGAATCCGTAATAACTCGTCGAACAGTCCCAAAAACTAGGTCAACCTTTACGACGAATCACGGCCGAGGTGTTCGCACAATAGACGAGCGTAAAACTTCCAGCCGCGGCGCAAACCTCCGCGCGCGTTCCCGTTCCCGTTCCCTCGCAGTCGGTCTCGTTCTCGCCCTCGCCCTCGCCCTCGCCTTGCCTTGAAAGAAGAGTTTCATTTCCGTACACCGGAAGACAGTTCCAGGTCGAAATTTAATCCGCGTTCACCCACGGAATCACGAGACTCCGCGCTGATTTAATGGTTAGTTATCCCATGAAACTCGCCAACGCCCGGATACTTTATTTCGCGGAACTCTCTGCCCGAGCAACAGCGTGAAACCGAGCATCGCTGCTATTGTGCGGCTGCGAGAATTTTGACGAGTTTTTCTAGAAACGAACGGACTGCATTATTCTTTTAAATACAATTCATTTCACGCTATTAGGGCCGGATGAATTGAAGTGACTTCTTAGTTTCGATATTATGATTATTGAAGTTATAGAAATCCTTGCGTAGAAAATTATTGAGTCATACATTCCTGTATTACAACTTATAATACACGAAGTATCACATCACTCGTTAACATACAATTAACACGGTAAGAACGCGTACTGTATTTCTTTTATTATCCGTGGTTAATATCAACTCTATACAATTACGTTTGAAGTAAATAAAGATCATTAGCGTTTACATATTCTTATTGCATACCGCATTTGTTCTCTTATTAAAATCGTATATCGTAATTATTCGCAACCGGAGCCTGTGAATATTAATTTTCAATTTTCGATTGTAACAATGTCATTGGCTCTGGTCTGCGCAACTGGCGAATATCCGACGAAACTTTTGCACTCCGCCTATATATCTGGAAATTAAAAACATCGCTTTTACGGAGATTACGAGTGACAGTTAAAATTAAACTATTTAATACCGCCTCGCACAATTGTAATACTTTACAAACGGATTTCTTCAGCGAAGCATCCAGTTATGACCGGGATTTATATAAAAATAACAGAGCGCGGATTGTAGATGGAACACCGTCCGGAATTTTCAAAAGGTTCCCGCTTAAATATTTCATCGATCGTTTAAAATTCCCAGTTAATTTAATACTGTATAATACCTGCAAGTATTGGCGTAGGTAAGTAAAATATCATTGTCAGCTGGTAAACGCATTCCCTTTGATGCTACCCGGTAACGCATCTAATTATACCGATTAAATAAACGAGGACAACACGATAATTGTACAGTTAAACAAATAATGCGCCTAACACATTATATAATCAAATCATTATATAACCGTGCGCAGGAACAAATCTCACACAATTTAATTATCGCCCGTTGCCAATATTCACGCTAATGAATACTTTAACTAATTAAATAAAGTGTACATTAATCTCCTCGAACTTTTATAATACTTTCAGCACACAAAAAAACCTTCCACTTAAATTAATTACTATATTTGACGTACCAAGAGCCCAAGCACGTGCAACGACGCGACGTCCTTACTTGCTTGCAATTAAATCTTGGGGCAATTATATTTGAACCAACCTTCTTTGAAAATCCAACTTCTCACCGGCCGCGGAGATCAGTTATTTTTTGGGAATAGGCGACCGAACATAACGGCACAACTAAAAACGATCCACGGCACGTAATCCGAGACGAAACGCGATTTGCGACTAATTGTAAGTAATGGTTCGCCGTAATATTGTTGGTATGGGATGGTAGAGGAGGGGGGAGGGAGGGTGGCAAGGGTCTCGTGTATCAGCGCAGCTCAATGGAGAGATACCGTGATACTTGAGGCTGTTTCGGCTCGTAAAATCATGTTCGCGTAATTCCCGGGGGCATGTTATGCTCGTTTGAGGTCAAGCTCTTAAGCTTGCGGTAGCTTAAATCGTTTGCGCGAGGCTGCGTTAAGAAGAGATTGCGAGCGACAACGAGACCGCTGGGTCCACTTGTTTCCTCCGCAATTTACAACGGTTTACGTTGCCCGTAAACGCCGCCGGTGTCGTTCACAAACATTCGCTACCGAGCGGTCGGCGTCTCGCGCTCGAACGGTAGCCGGGAGGATACGTGGGGGGACGAGAAACGAATCTCGGCGAAGGATGAACAAAAGGCGAAGAAAACGGGAACGGACACAGCCGGCCTAGCGTCGCGACGGCCCGTTGCATAGCAAAGGAAAGATATTCGGAGGCAGAGAAGTTACCTGGACGAAAAACGGGTTGAAACAGACACTCCGGTGGTGTGTTTGCGCTTCTCTTGACCCGCTCCGAAGCGGCGCGGTTCCTGCTGAATATCCGCGGTCGTTCTTAGCCTGGATTATTGTTTTTCGGGAGCGAGAGCTGAAAGTCCCATTTCTCGTGTTGGGGTAAGTGGGGTGGGAAGGAACAGCAACGGTTTTCTTAGAAAGAAGTCGCGAATGAGTTGGTATCGCACGACTTTCGACTAAATAGTCCTCGCATCTTTCTGCGATTAAGTGTAAATTCGTGCACGCGTTATTTGAACCCTTTGGATTTACGTCAGCCGTATGCAGGTGACCGAATTCGGAACGGAATTTTTACCAATTCGAAAATTGACTATTACTTTATTTTATTCGGATCCGGAAATTGGAAACATAATTTATGTCATACAATTTCACTTCTCAATGTTAATTCCATTAAATGAAGTACTTTAATTTTCTGAAAGTTGTTACGTTGCCAGTGCGAAGTGTTAAATTGTAGTTTATAAAAATCTAGTGGTGTTGAAATGTCGATATTCTATTAAGGTTTTATCGATTCTATAACCGTCAATTTAAAAACTGATGACGACAAATATTGCAGCGAATTTCGTAGCTCTTAAATTGTGTTTTAAGCGATCACCCAATTTCGTTTTTGAAACTGAAGTTTAAATATTAACCCTTTGTGCTTGAAGCTAGCTTAACTCTAAAATTAAAACGGTTTTTCTAAACTACGACATCATTTAATAAAGTAATCTTAATAGCGTAATAATTTTTTGAAAACTAATTCAACAGTCTCTAATGATGTCTCAAAATGTGAGAAAGAATGAAAATGTCTTTTAGTACGTGTTTATTTCCTCTTGCAATTATTATAATATTATTGCAAGTTATTATAAAATTCTTCTATTTTCTTATAGTCAAAGGTTTATTTAAGAATGTTATTCACGTCGCATACTGTTTTTGCTTTCTCGTTGTTATTACGTTTCGAAACTAAGTTTTCCTTTTTGCTCTAATCGTCTCTAACTTATGTAAAATACAGTACAGTGGTATTCCATGTATATAAACCAGAAGTGGGGAGGGGTCGTGTAAGTTCACATAACCATGCTGTTCACTCCAATTATATGAACTTATGATGGTTGTTCAGATAATAAGAGCTCAGGTAGAGATCAGTTAAATAGATATTGCATAAAATCTTGCTCATACAGTTGGAGTACATATAAATGGAGTTTCACTGTAACAGTAACAATAAAATAATATACTTCACTGTAAATCATGACCATTACGCTTCACTTTTACAAAGCTCGTTTATTGATATTGTCTTTTTTTGTTGTTGTAGTTATTATCACAAATTGTCCGTCAACTATAAATTGACTGTTTGCCTCAGACTTATGTATATTTATTAAACCATTTGTTATACAACGTTGGAAATAAATACTACTTCGACAAAAGGTAGTAATATAAGTCAGAGATTCAGTTTCATCTGAGAACTAAATAAAATAATCTCTCAATAAAAACAGGAACGCTAGTTTAAGTATATGGACGTCACTTCTTTATAAAAGCTTAAAGCTCAACCTGTTCTGAAAACAAATAATAAAATATATAATTTTGTTAAAAAATATTATTATGCAGAAATAAACCATGGCGCGCAAACATTGCTAAGGAAACATACAATTTTAATATATGTCATATGGTGTTGTAATATAATTCATTTCGCTCGACACTACGTATGGCACATACTTTTTTTACTTATTGGCGCATAAAATGACAATATCGTCGCAGGACTTGCAAATACGTTTCAGGACGATTGACGGTTCCGCGATGCAATCGCTACTCCTCGCCATCTAAATATTATGATTCGATGCTCATTAAATTGTTTATGAGCGGCGATTTCGAATTTGGCTATTTTTATCCGCCGGCCCCAGCTTAACCAAGCTGTACGCGGTTGTACGCGCCTCTGTCCCGAATATTATTGTTTTCGGCTCTCGAATGATGATCGCGTAGTATTCCGCGTTTCGACCACGTCGCTGGGAAATCGTTATTTTGGAAACGAATTTCTATCTAGCGTTGCTATTTATCAGCAGCACCGTTCGCGGCGTGTCGGACGTTTCAAAAATTCCGTGCAGCCAGCCAGCCCCAAAATTGATTCCATCGAGCTCCGACTCGCCGGTTGCGCAATATCTGCCGATCCGGCTCCATCGTAATGCATTTTTCTCGTTGATTCGCTACGAATCGATGGACAAACCGGACGCGACTAGCAGAATTTTCGAGTGGACAATACTTTTAATGAATTGTCTGTCACTTGATTTAAGCACTTGTACATCAACAACTCGCGCACCTCGCGAATTTTCGA
>NC_135781.1:9389891-9484174 GCF_028453695.1 Augochlora pura | reverse complement strand
CTGTCTTTTCGTCATTATAAATATGCGTTAGTTACTTTTGCGGTAGGTTTAATGTTAATTCTCAAGTCATTCGGAGATCAGAATGCAAAGAGCAAGTATCATTATAAATACATCAGTTCCAACAGTTTACAGCCATGGTCTCTTAACAAAATAATTTCCAAACGATCGAGATCTCTATGATTTCGTACGTCTGCATAGAACGGAGCAATTAGGCCGATCTCATTGTTTCCGGTGGCTAGCGCGCAGACAAGTGACAACTTCGTTGTGCCAAATTCAATTTTCCCGATGCATAACCGCGACCGAAGATTCCCCGGTCTCTCGCGCGCGATCTCGGTCCATTTTTTCCCTCTTGTTCCCCGTGTCCCGCGTTCCCTTCCACGCCCGGACCTTCTTTTCTCGGTGGTCGTTTTTGAAAGCGAAATACGCGATATGCATTTCTTCCCGACGAAAAACAGTGGAACCGCTTTTGTAGCGAACGATGACGTCGGGCGGGCGGGCGGGCAGGCGAGAGAGTCAGGCCCGTGTCTCGTCTCTGGCGCGCAGCAGCTTTCTGAAAGCAAAACAAACGTTTTCGCAATCACGGCCTTTGTGACGGAGCGAGCTTTTCTGCTCGGGGAAACTGGGGCGCGCCGAGAATCCGTTTATACGATAGAAAAATGTAAGGAACCGACGAAGAAAACGGGCCATAGACCGTGAACGCGAGGGTGTTCCCGCCACGAGATCGTCGAGGAAATATCATTCATGGAGACTTTATGAATGAAAACAGTGGCCGCCCCTCCCCCACCCCCCACCCCCGACCCGTCCACCCGCGAGATTCTACATCGGATCCGTCGGCGTGGTTCGCGAATTTCTTTCGTTTTTTTTCACGGCTTTTTATCCGCCATCAACCGCGGGGGCTTGACAAGCGATTATGAATCCTCTCGGATAAATCGTTGAATGGGCTTTTGTACACGTGGGCACGGCATCCATGCGTCGATATTTATGGAGCGATAATAATATTTTATGCTGCCGCGGTATCGTTAATAACAAATACTTTGTGATTATTTCGCGATATTACAGAGAGCCGCCGAACGAATTGTTAATATATAATGTATATTCGACGAATTATGTTATCGCGACGGTTTACGCAGGTGAGAGAGACCGAATGCGTTGGCGTGAATTTCCATGATTTTCGAGTTGAAAGAACCGGCCTGCCGACATTTAGGACGCTGTGGAGATATCTTATTGGCCGCTCTTGTTCACCCTTCTTCTTTTTCGTTATTTCTTCCCGACGTCCGCTCCTTCCCCTTCCCTGGTCAATCGCTTTGCATTCTATTTGCCGAACTCAATTAATTAAACGAATTTGTTCGACTGTATTTAATTACGACGATGTAACGTACCATCGAATAAATCAATACTTCGGTATCGTTTTCGGGGAAAGGAAATAAACGGCGAAAGGTTTACAATGGTCGTTATATTTGATGTTTGGTAAATGGGGAATAGAACAATATCTATTATGTGCTCCGATCGTTTATTATTTCGATCGGTTTTCCAATGGGGGGTATTATGAACGGGGCGGTTCGAATCGGCGAACATCGCCTATTTCATAACATCTAAATTCGATTGACAATTTAAACCGATGACATATAATCCGTGTCATTTGGAGTTACCATTGAATTACACGGCCGTGATTTCACAGATGGACTCACCTTATCCTCCGATAATGGGGCGCAACCAATGTAAAAACAAACTCCAAATAATGATGCTGCCACGTTAATGCGTATAGTAATCGAACGCGACTTGCTCGCATCGCCTCATCGATTTTTAGCGGATTCGAATTATCATCCTCATTAACGCAATCAGAAAAGATCGGTGATAATTAACATTGTAAATGTATTATTCGACGCAGTGGCTGTCACATTATTTTCCACAAAACAGATGCAAGGTCGGGACAACTTACTTGCCAATATAAGCGCCTGGACAAAAAGATTGACCGCGTGTTCTATCATTTACACCGGAAAGGTTAATTAACAATTGATGTTGAATTGACAATCGCACTGTGTCAGTGTAGCACACGATTATAAATATTCCTTTAATTTTTGTTGAATTTGAACAAATAAGTTGAAATGCAAAAATCAATCAAATTATTATTTACCACCGAATATGTTTAAGATGGGAAGGCATGCGATGGTTTATTGAATCTCTTCTGATCGTTATTGTTTTTGTTGAATTGATTCGTGTTAGTTACCTGAAATATCTCAAATAAAAAGGACGTATTTTATACTTTTCTTTAAATAATTAAAGTTCTGATTAAAGTTCAATTTATAGTTCTAATAGTGTTTAATAATTAATTATTCCCATAACAAATTCATAATTCTAATAATTTTCATGAAATTATCTGAGAATTTCCTGATACATTTTTGCCTGTATCAGTTTTTCCGCAAGAAAGCTACGGCTTTAAAAAACCTAATAAAAACACTTGAATTTGTTAACAGAGATATCAACAAAGTATCGAGTTCCTCGGACCTGTGGAGAGTCATCGCATCGAAACTCATTAACGCGAATTCGCACTGTAGAAGCACCGGCGCGTTTCAATTATTTACGACGGCCGGCAATATATGTTAATGGTCGTCGAGGGGGAAGGGGGGAGGGGAGGGCGGGTGCGACGCGGAATTTAAACTTTAGCAAGAGTTCGTTTGATTCGATTTCAACAACTCGACGAAAAGTGGACGATGGAATCGGTGCGCAGCCCCGTAACAAAGTGTAAACGAATTCCGTTTGCTCGCGCGACTTTTCGCCACCGTCAAAACGAATTCAATTTTTCCGCGAACCGCTTCAACGTTTTCGACCGCGTAACGTTTCGCAATTAGCACGATGGCTAGTCCGCGGGAGGAGCGTGGGAGGGACGGGTCGTGAAAAACACGACGCCATTCGTTTGTCATTAGCACGTCGTCCCTCTCTCTCTCTCTCTTTCTCTCGTCGACTATAGAGAAAACGATTATTCGGTGCCAGGTATCGCTTAGATTACAGCGATAAGAACGACGATATACTCTGCGCACTCGCGCGCGAAACAATTCTTCGCTGCATCCGACTCTATCCGAGGGAAGAATAATTATCATCGAATGGAATTGTTTTATGGTTTTACGGATGGTTCTTATTTCAATTTTCCGTGGGCATAAAAAAAAGGGATGGAAATCCTACATCGTCACGGCTAATCTTTCGCGTCAGTTTCAAAGCTGAAAAGAGACCCTCGCGAAATGATCCTGCTCAAAGAATTCAATTTTCATAGCGCAGGATTACTTTGCCCTCGGCCCGGATTCCCGTGTCAGCATTTTCAGCTGTCCCTGTGCTAATTATAAGTCGAGGATCTCGCATCGTGATTACGGATCACGTTCGCCGGCGTTCGGCATCGATGACCGGTATCTGAAATTAAAAAGTCCGCCGTCTAATTTTTTAAAGTGAACCCCGCTGAATGGTATAAGTACGAGTACTATGAAAGGATTTGACGACGGACACCGGCGCCATTGATGCCGCTGGGAACTTTTGATCCCTTGGCGATACTATCTTACTTGATGATGCCAACGACGGTACCGTTTATTCTTGCAATAACCTTTGGAAATCGTTGTTCCCCGATATCGTCTGAATGGAAGGAAATCATTTCGCAAAGATATTGAATTGAGATTGAATTTCCACAAATCTTTCCGACCGACCTCATTTTTATATAAATTTGTAGCGTGCTGCGAGATAAGGTTATGATTAAATGTCGATTAAAATGTGATTGATAGCGTTCAGATATATGGTAGATCGGATGAATAGAAACGATTAGAGTGCGACGTGGTAATTATCTAAATCTACTTTTTCTGAACTAGTTTTGTCTTAGTGTGTTTTGACTATTATCTTGATTTCCTATCTGGAAGGATTACTTTATTTAAATGTACATTGCGCAAATTTTGAATTCGTAGTTTTATATTCTCTTATCAATACTTATGAATATCATAATTATCAATACTGTATATAATAATTAAAGCTTATTTTTGTTTAAATATATATATTTATTCCGCGTATCCAGTAGATGATTACAGTCATTACAAATCAGATTATATAATCAATACATTTTTTGTATTGATCATTTATTTACTGAAATTTCTTGCTCAACAATTCCACAAACAAATAACATTAGAATTCTAGATATTGAACCCTTGCAGTCCCACGTTTAGGTCCAGTTGGACCCATGACCTTCTGTATACAAATATTTTCACCCTCATTATTACTATTATTTTACCGTACATTTTACATAGTAATTACATTTGCTACATTTGTTTCCGTATTTATTGGCACTGCTCTAACATAAACAAACGGGTCAGTTCCGAGTCATTTGTCAATTAAACTCGTCGTGCTCGTGCATACGTGGTCAAGGCTATACATGGCATTTAATAAAACCGAAAACAATTTCCATTTCATTTCATAAGCAAACAATATCGTTTTAAACCTTTCCCCACCTATGCACCTTTTATTTAATACACATTCTGTTGTAAAAGCACTAAATATTTTAAGACTTAACACTGGTTCAAAAAATCTGAGAAATCGATATAATTAGTTCACAGTGAATATTCAAACAGTTATGAAATCGATGTGATTAGAAATCTTTTGAAGGCCGAACCACAGGAACCCATCGGAAGGCCGTAACGGCGCATTCGAGGTCATCGGCGTGCACTTAATCAACTTTCACGATCAAGCTGCATCGAGTGTGTGGGCTCCTGGAGGAGCGGGCGTAAAAAGATACGTACCTCCCGCGAGGAGAGCACGGCAACCCGGGCGGTAATTATTTCAACGCCGGAGCTAGGGGCTTTCTCACGTCAGCTCTCCCGTCTGCCCCCGTGCTTCTCGTTCGGTGTAAATAGTCAACTCCTGATGATGAAAACCGTCCGACAGGAAAGTTGAACGAGGAGGGAAACCGGCGCGGCGTAGCGAGTGGGCGCGGAGGAGAGGGCGGGAAACAGGTCGGAGTTCCCGCAAGTAGCGGGCTCTCTGCGGTTATCCGAACAAGCTTTATAATTAATTCTATTGTTCGAGCAGTCTGTGGATATATATATGTATACATATATCTGGTTCATGTACGTATGCATCTGCGTGCACGTGCATGCACATATGTACAGCTAGAATAAATACCTCGCGTATACATATGTACGCAGGCATCGCGTATATGGGGCAAAGCTACAATCACGAAGGATGATCACCGGCCGTCTTGACGTTTCCTTTGCGTATCGTAATACCGTTAATCACGTAACAGTGCGGGCCTCGATTGGGCTCCCACGCGGAATCGGGCGCTCCCTCGGTTGTCGCCACCCCCGGAGCGTTGCAGCAGCAGCAGCAGCCCCTGCGGTCGCCATTACCCGTCCAGAAAGCATTTCCATTCAAATCACGCCGGAAATAATCGCGCTCCCCGTGCACCATTATGAACCCGAGGGAGGGTTCCGACCAAAAGAGGAAAATGATTACGGAACGCGTATCGAGAGAATGCTATCGCGGCCGTTCGCGCGATCGTTACGATGCCCAACGGTTGTTTGCCCGGCCATACGGCCACGCCTAATTTACGTTTCGCGGGCTGTTCGCGCGTCGAAAATAAAATCTTCGGCGGCGTGATTAACAGGAACGGGCCGGCACGCGGCGAGCCCGTGCTGGAATGCGAAACGTAAAGGGATGAACGGAATGTTAAATGCGTTTCACGTGGATCTCTGAGGCTGTTGTTGATTGCGCGTGTTTTGACGGTGTACTTTCGGCTATACACACCTGCCCCCACCCTTCGCTGTCGGTTCATTGTTTTTCTTGCCGCTGAACGGTTTGTTATTCGATCCGCGCTGTGAATTCCTCGGCCGCAATCAGTGGATTTTAATTGACGTCACGAAACATCTTCTATTTTCAGGTGTTCCGGTTTATGCGGATCTCAATATTTTTCTGAGACTCTCCTGTGTAAACGAGTCTAATTGTTTTTGATATTGGTTTCGTTTTGAAGTGATTTGCGAAGAGCGTGAGACTGCAGTGAAAAAGAAAGGAACATACGGTGTTCCAACCAACTCTGTCTTTCGTGACCATTTTATAATTTCCGTAAGATATAGGCGAAAGATAAAGCATTGCTTTATATGTTCTAATTGATATTAACCTCTTGCACTATAATAACGAGTCACACTCGTGGTGAAGATTTTATGCAAGCTCTACTAAGTAAGAACATTATTAATTTCTTCTACGTCGAATTAAAAATAAATTCTTCTGGCATCAAAGTGTAGAAACGAAGGTAAATAAAGACAATTCAGGAGACAAAAATTGTCTGGTCCTATTAGGAAAATTATTAAGTACAAATAAGTACTAATTGTCACAGCATGAATGGAGCGATAGTGCAAGGGGTTCATTTTCAAATTACTCGAGAGGAAGGAGCTTCGATCACAGTAATGGTTAAAAATGTAATTGATAAATATTAAAGCTCTATATATACTATATATAATATAAATACTAATAAATATTAGAACTCACAAACGATGATAAATAACGACTGAATCGTGTTCCTATGTATGTTTTATAGTAATTTTCCTCAGCGCGGTCATTCATTTTTGCTATTTAATGAAAACAATCCAACAATTTCTAAGAACGTAAAGAGTCTGTGGTTTCAGTTATGGGAGCCAAAGTGATATCAAAGTTATATTTCCATAAATTTGACTAACTTTAACTTCTTTTTCAATCTCTTACTATGAGAGAAATAATAGTTGGTGAGTCAATTATGTGTAACTAGTTAGTTTGAGTTGCGATTAAGTTTATCGCGTAGTAGAAAGTTAGGTATTTAGAAGTGTGATCAAGTTTAACATCTTCTTAGCAACACAAACAATTTAATAAACAGTCTGTTACAAGTGGTTGCATGTAGTGACGTTGAATATTTTGATGTTGGATATGTTCTCTTGCTCTGAACGTATGATGCGATTGAATATAAACAATTATTCCATTGGAATAGGTTGTTAAAACTATGGTAAACTGTAAAATGGTTGGTGATAGAAAGAAAAAACTTTTCCGAAGAATTATTACTAAATCGTTTGACAGTATTTGAAACGATTCAGATCGCAACACGTACAATATTCCAATTTTTTCTTAATCGCTAGATTCAACTATGTCGCTACTCATGCGATTAAAGATGACGTATGCCGAGCAAACGAAAATTCGCGTCATTTGCGGTACCAAAAGCCAAATTTGATTTAAAGTTTATCGGTTGAAACATTAAATCGCTATCAACATGAAACCAGTTCAAAATCTGGCATCTGCTACTCCACATTCGTAACAAAATATTTCGTGGACTGTTACATCAGTTTGACAATTATATCGGCGCATCTCCATCGCAGCAGTTGAACCAGCACGGCGAGAGGATAATTATTTTCGACTTGACGCGAACCGAATTCGTTACTCCATTTCGCGTGGATTCGTTGGGCGATCGTTGGCCGGAACAGGACGCGCAAATGCCGGATATAGTTCAGGAAACGACTGCGGCGCTTTGCGGCAAACTTTTCGTCCCGATTGCCGGCGCTGTTACGATCATTGCCGTTTCTCCGAGCGTTATTTCTCGCCGGGATCCTGTTTGGAGTCTCTTTTATCCAATCTAGCCGAGCACATCTCCAAAATCCCTTCGGTTATACAGTTGGCCGCGCAGCAATCGGCTAGCTTCGGGTTGTCTCGTGGCTGCCGGCCGGTGCCGATGCGGTCGGGGCTCCGGAGCACAAGCTTCTTAACAGAGTTTTCGTAAGAATCTCGTAAACGGCGGGTTTCCCGGCGAACCGCAGATCAACGGGGAAGCACGCACGTCTCGGACGCAGGGGTGGGCTAAGTTGAAGAATGGCGTGTTACGGGCCGGGATGCTCGAAAGGGTAAATGGACGGCGCTGGGAGTTCAACGAAGCAGCAGCAGCACCACCAGCACAGCAGCAAGCAGCAGCAAGCAGCAGAAGCAGCGGCAGAAGGAGAAGCAGCAGGGGATGCCGAGAAACTGGGGAGTAGAAGGAAGAGCAGAGAGAGAGAGAGAGAGAGAGAGAGAGAGAGAGGGTTAGGGATATGGAGGCTTCGTTCGCAACGGAATGATGTATGATCTATCCGTGCCACGCTCTGCGGCGCCGAGATTTTCAACCCCTTCATCTTCGCAGCCGGCCGTGGCGTGGCCAGCTATCGCGCGGTCGAATTGATGGTGACGCTCTTCGTAAAAATGGCCCTAATGTATTCCCATACGAAAATTTATCCACGCTTATTCGATCATTCCTCCGGGACGCGTTCTCGATAATTCCACGGGTCTCTGTATCCCGGCGAAGAAATCCTGCGACCCCAGGCCGTTTTTTTTTTCGGGAGGTCTTTCCACTTATCTTCCCCGTCCCGGGTGTCTGCTTCTAAGGGCGCGAGCGAGTCCTCTCGGGAATAGAGTTGTTCCCTCCGAAGGGGACAGATATTATGATCGACGAGAGTTTTTCTCCGTCGCGTTGTTTGTTTGCTCCCCCCCCCCCCCCCCTTCTGTCTCTTTTTAATTGAAACCTGGAAACATAGGGTAGACGGAAAGAAAAATCGCGCTCGGACGGAATTTATTGCTGAATCGCGTAATTCGTGGAGCGTGAACGAACAGATGATAATTACCGGACAAAACAATTCCCGGCCCGTAACAAAGACACGTTTTCCCATAAAATTATCGCGAGCAACTGCGGGCTTTCGGCCGCGACATTTACCAGCATCGTTTAACGCGCGGGACCGGCTTGCTTATTTTTCCGTCCCGCTTAATTTGATAACTAATGCTCCGTGGTTCGATAAATCTCGCCCGCGGACCGCCGTTTCCAACCGGAGAATTTTACCGGTTCGCTTGTCCCGCCGTTGTCAGCTGGAAACACTGCGGATTCACATGTACGACACGTAATTGAACCGGTCGTTCAAGTACATTGCCGGCTCGTAAATGCACTGCGCTCGCATGAACTATTACCTCCACCCATGTCTCTATAATTATTACACGCGTGCCTCCCTGTTACATTTCGAACGGCAACGCATTCGTCATACCAAAGATATTTCTCGAAAGCTGTTCTTTAAAAACTTAACAGGATATTCGTATTTTATAATCACCGAAATGCGAGAAGTAATCAGAAAATTAGCAGCACCGTTTTTTTTATTTACATCGGGAGATACTTTTCAGTTAGCAAAATCAATTTTTGCCTTCGTCTGATTTTTACGGAACACCTTGTGAAAATGATTGTCCTGTATAAAATCGTTTTTAAAAGAATAATTTACATACCTGCATGTTACAGTAAATGTCACATCAAATTCAACAAACCTACTCTTATCATTCCCGCAAATATGTGCATATCTCTCGAGTATTTTCTACAATGCTATTCTTTCGTTTACACTGGATGGCACTTTTTAGTTAGAGAAATAAATTGACGGCTTTGATAGTTTTTCTAAAATGGCCTATCATAAAGCTGTTTTTAAAAGTACAATTTATTTACTCGCGTGTTACGATAAATGTGCAGGCAGCGTGCACACGTTTTCGGATATTTTGTAGGACGCAGTGATAATGCGTTCACTTTTCTTTGTATTGTCTCGGCGTTTCTTTTCAAAGGGGAGAGAGAGAGAGAGAGAGAGAGCATTGTTTCTGCGAAAAAACTTTTCGTTTAAGAAAAAAAAACCTTGGATCGATATAAACGTTAACAATACCGCGCGTCCATAAGTAAGAAAATATCGGCCCGTTTTAAAATGTATCTGTTATCGGAGAACCATATTTTCCTCTGTGTATAAAAATGTGCCGTTATAAAAGTGTTCGGTACGCGCGCGCAGCACTAACGAAAAGATAGGTGCGCAATTTCTCTTACCCGGTTTCCATCGTTAAAAAGGGATTCGCTATGTATGTCACAGTGCCTATCCCAGTTGTTTTGCGTGAATGCATAAAATGTTTTTAATCGCGGCAGATTCGGTATTCCACTCGGCGCGCTTGAATTTCGTATTTGTTTGAAAGCCGACCACGTCCAGTCATGGATTGTCCTCGATTTGTGCGGGCGGGCCATTGGATAAATCTTATCGAGGGACACGAAACGACCGGTGCTTTCTTGTTCCGTGTTCATTTTGCGTTTCGTTCGCGAATCGCGCGGGCCAGCGGAATTCGTGGCGCCAATTAAAACCCCGCCGGTTCTTTCACGATCGGCCCCCGGCCGGAGTACAGGCTATTTTCAGCACGGTCGAATGTTTATTTTAACGTCGTATACATCGCGACGAATAGATATACGCGTCGGTGGAGGCTGCAATTTAAAAAATTTTTTTCGGACCGACGCAGCACTGTATTCCGGCGCGGAAAGCTGCGCCAGTTAATCATAGCTGTTGATTAGTCCGTTTGTTCCGAGATACCTGTCAGTCGATACTGCGCGAACTCGAACCATTTGCCGGCTCTATAAATTCCGGGGAGAGTAAACACGTAAGCGTATTATACGGCCGTCTGCCAGCGGAGCGTCGTTTTTAACGTTCGCCCCGCGAACCTGACAATTCTTCCAATACCGATTTAATGGACAAATAACGAGTCGTAATGAAGTTTCCGCGTCCGGCTCACCCGGCGAGAATAATATTGTCCCCGATGACCGGACCGGAACGGTGGAAACTTTTACCCGACGTTATTCCGTACGTTTATCAAAAGTAAAAGTCCGTGTAGAGTCGCGGGACGTGTTCGAAATCATTATCAGCGAACGTTGGATTCTTCGCGGTATCGAGCATTTTCAGTGTCCTTTATTCCCAGCTGTCTTTACTTATGGCGACCTAAATTGATCTTTCCCCTCTATTTCATGTATTGCAATAACCTTATATCGTTTGATCGTATTTCCTGAACGGAATTGTACAATATATTTAGAATAATATATACAATAAATATTATCATCATAAATATAATTACAATTATAACTATAAATATTACAATTGTCCTTATATACAGGTATTGCTGTAACCTTATATCGTTCGATGGTATTTCCATAACGGAATTGTACAATATATTTGGAATAATAAATATAATAAATATTATGATTATAAATAACATTACAATTATAAACATAAATATTATAAATGCCCTTACATACCATGTAACTGTAGTATTATTTCTGCAAATTATGTGAATCAGCAATGTTACCATTATTTTCGACATGTTTACTTAAACTCTTAATGGAACTAATAAATTATAACGCAATAATAATAAACAATAAAAATTCTGTCAGAGCGTTGAATTCTCTATTCGACTTTCTAATCAATAATTCTATCTTGTTAATAAATCAATAATTCTATCTTGTTAATAAATCAATAATTCTATCTTGTTAATAAATCAATAAGTACACGCAGCTACCGCAGCAAAGTATGAACTACGTTAAAACTATTACACCGTTACGAGCAAGTTTCGCTCGGGTAACCAGCTATGATCGGAATTCGCTTATAAGTCGGCAGCACAATCATACATATTCAGCCAAGGTCGTCGCTGAGTAAAACAAAATGCGGAGCAGCGGCTCTTCGAACGTCTGTCTGTAACTCGCGCATGAACGATTAACAAAGCCGAAGGAAAAGGAGAACGTGGAAAGCGAGAGGGGAAAAAAGGCAGCAGATAGCCCGGATAGAAGACGAGCAAACGATATGGAAAAAGGTGCGGCGAGCCGTGCTCGGTGGGAACAGGTCGTATAGTTGGTGTCACAAAGCTCCGAATCTTTAGGCCACCGTGGATGAGTCTTCCGGGGGTATGAGAAAATGGAATATAGCCCTTTGTGCGACGCGACATCAGTGTCTCCGTTCGCATGGGATTTGCGCGGCGCATACAGCTAACATAATACAGGAAGATTGTAGACACAAGGTATACCTGTAGGTCGCCGGGACGTGTAGCGTATACCGTTGTGGAAGGGCGTCGATGCGGCCGGGGGTTGGGGCGTGGGAGTGCAAGGGGGCCACGAGGGGTGGGGGAGGGGGGACAGAGTGGTCGCGGGCACAGGACGACCAGGAATGGCACAGAGGTAATGGAATCAGGTGCCGCGTGCCGTGAATCGTATATGGTCCTAGGGGTTCTCATTTGCAGACGAGGTCCCCGGCCCCTTAACCAATCGCAGGCCACCGTCTAATTACGCGGCCGGCTCACACGGACGATTAAGAAGAGTTCCACAAACAGAGGCCCGTGCCTACGCGACTCCGCAGCCTCGCCGCACTCGTCCGTCGAGAATCTTTAATTAACAACTCGACCGGTTACGGGATCTTTCCCGTGCCCGAGCACCGTGTTTACCATAGCTGCAGTGTCGAATACGCGGCTCGTACTACCAGATCGCTTTTACTTATCTCGATCACCTTGATACCCGCCGATACGGTTAGAGCCGTCGGCCCCTGTCACTCGCATCGCGTTTTAAAACTTGCACTTTTACGGTCGCGGTTACACCTGTGATTAATGGAGTGTCACGCGTCCCCCCCAGCCATCTCGTATTCCCGAACCTCCAAACTCGTTCGCGGATTATGAATCGGTTTGCGCTGATAATCATCGGTGCGTAATAACGTTCCCTTTAAGCAAACACGATTTTGCTGATAAATTCGTCGCGAGTTTGTACGGCGGGACGTGGCCAATATCCGATGGAATAATCGAAGTGAGGATGATTCTCCAAAAATATGTCGGAAATATGGTGCGATACACTTCCGTACGAGGCTTTCTGTTTTCCGGGAAATTGAATTTGAATATCTCCGCGCGTTTGTGTACGGCACGCCGTTTCTAATTCGTATTAATACCGGTGAGTCGTGCGAATCCGGCGTGCTTTCGAAGCAGATTCTCTTGAAATGAAAGTCTCGCGGAAAGAGAAATTTTATTTCAAATTTTCAATTTACTTGTCTCTTGTAAACCATTTTCTTTTTGATCGTCTGATCAATTTGAAAGCCGGAATGGTTCCAACAGAGGGTACGGCGCCTTTGTGGTTGATAATATCGCCGCCTTGCTGTGACATCAGGTATCTCTAGTAGTAGATCAAAGAGATAATCCGTGTAGAACCACTCAATCTGATAATGAGTTGATTAATGGGTCTGGTTACCGCGGGGTGATCAATTGCTGCGCCTTCGTTTCAAACATTTTTTTTATTCTTTTATTTTGTTTATTTTGAAATAAATAAATTAAGTAACACTAACCGACTTCGCTTTCCTGTATCGTTAAAATATGCAAAATTCCTTCTAGATAGATAGCTACGATGCTCCTATTTTTAATTTTCATCATTAGATTATTATAATTTAAAATGGTTAACTACGTTCTACAACAGTTCTTTCGTTCGACAACGCTATTATTAATTTTTATTGCTTAGCATAATGATTTCCTTGCAAAGTAATATGCATCTGTTTCCGACTATTGTATATTGTAGTGTACCATACAGATAACATACATTTTCTCAACAATTAACGACTTAAAAGGTCTTCAATTCTGTCTACGTTATCTTTGACATTTTAATGTACATATTACATGTATATAATTATAGTGTATACATTTCTGATGCACTCATCCCTGTAGAGTTTTCATAGTCTAATGTGCATGTTAGAATAAAATGATCTGCTAAGTAGAGAAACGGAAGTCCGAGTAATTTTCTCCATTATAATAATGAAAGGATGTTTTACTATAAGCACACAACAATAAAAATCTGCTTTCAGATTATTCTCTAACAAAGGAATGTATACCTTCAACCATCTTATGCAATTGTCGAGGAGAAAACATTAAAGAAATCTCGCATTTCCTCGTGTCTGCACTGAAACTGTCGCAATGCGTGTATAATAGTTCACGACACATTCTTGTTTTGAAACAGTTCATTCTCTCGTGTTTTATACAAATTAATAACATTATATCCATAACGTAAAGTACATTGTCTGTTTCGCAAAGCCGATAGAATGTTCACATAAAAGGAGTAGGGAAGTTGATTAATTCATTCCTTTTAATTGTTATAAATATGAATTGCAGATTCTTTTATTTAGAATATTGAAACATACAAATGACTATTGGAGTTATTTAATGGGCTACGTACACAAAATTTTGTGCATTGTGTCAGAAAGAATAAAAACAGAATGAATAAAGAACAGTGATAAGCATACAAAATACTGTTTAATATCTTCTCATAAATGTTTTGCGGAAGTGTGCTACGTTGACTATTTATTGTATTTTATTTTATCCAGTGCGTGGTGGGTTTGCATGCGCAGCTCATAACATGTTAAAAATATCATGCAGGATTATTTCACTGAGAATAAAAATATAATATTATATATGACCGCGATAAATATTTAAATTAATGAAAATGCAAAAATATTAACTTTGAAGCAGGAAGGTCCAACAATTTAAACATGTTTGCTGTGTTTCGATATTACCTGTCACTCCACAATTATTTACAATCAGTAATCTAAATTAATGTTTACTTAAATTAAGTATTATAACAAGGTTGTTTGCTTTCCACCAGTAATTCGATTCCAAAGAAAATGAACCTTTTACACGCGATTGGCGACTCTGTGGCAACATTAGAAATTATTATACCACGTTACAAAATAATTTATACATTATCGAATGTGTTTATATTTTCAAATAGGTATTAAAAATGTAACTGTTGTATGAGTTGCAAGAGTCAATTTCATATGCGTAAAATACACTAGGTCGTATGAAATAAAAACATAGCAGAGTAGAAAATATATGCTGCATTAAAAGTTAAAACGGCACCGAGATCAAAGTGTCAACTTTGAATAAATACAGAACAGATCGAAATAAATCAATATTTGTTTCATTTATTCAAGAAAAACCTCAAGTGATCGGTGCCGGGGGGACAACAAAACAACAACGGTCATGAAAACGGGACATGTTAAAAATTAGTCAACTAGCATCGGTCTTCCGTCCAGTCGTTCACGCTGTCACGGTCCGAATGACGAATTTGACGTGTGTAGCGTTCCGAAACGGTTGAAATTGACTCCGGTTCTACATCCGCCGACCCCTATTCCCGCTTTTATCCGCCGCAACGGCTATCGGTGCACACACGGTGTCCAAAACATCGTCGAACCCCGAGATTTACCAAAGCACGATTTCCGAAAGGAAGTTTTCGATCTTCCTGCAGCTTTATAAGATAGGTTCCCGAGGAAGGAGCGCCGCGAGGCGACGCGGTGGGACGCGCCGACTTTCACGGAACGAACATTGCACTTTCGAAGAAAACGTATCAGATGCCGCCATGGGGCGCGGCCTGAACAAAAGCTATGTATATCTAAAACGTGTTACTGTAAAGTACATTGTTTGTTTGCCGGGGACAGTAGCCGGGTCCCCTCGGATCCGTCGAAAGGGACACGGTTGTCGCCGGAGCTTTGCATGAAAGTGGAAAACAAAAGTTTATGAGGTAACGAGTGCTCTTCAAACTTCGAGCCATGATTTTCCTCGCGAGATCCGTCGGACAACCGTCGCCTCACGTTCTTCCGATAACAGCGGAACACAGTCTTGTACGTACGTATTGTCCGATCGAGCCTCGCGGATCAGGATAAGCCGACGGTATCGCTGTTTATAACGCTATAAACGGTCCGGCCGGTGGGAAAAACCGAGCGAGCTCCGCGCCCGTCTCGGTCACCATGAAATATTCAATGGCGAAAGCACGCACGCATGCGGAAACGAAAAAAGCCGGGCCGGAACGATTCGGCGGAACTAAGCGTTTTAGTGGCAACCCGGCAACACGTTTTATCGGTCAGCCATTTAGCAAGTCTGGATTTATGATTTCGCAGGCGAAGGTGTGCGGAACCGGAAAACTACGGATACCGAGATGGGTTTTGTTGGACGGTTTCCTGCCGGAAACCCGAAAGTTTCTGGCTTTAAATTCCGCCCAGCCGTTCCCGGGCCTGCACCGAATGTTTCGGATTTTCAGTTTTCCTGCCGGCCCCCTGTAACAACGGCCCGCGCGCAAACGGACAAGTTTACAGCGGCGAAACTTTACAATATAAAATAATATTTTTATTAGCGGGCGCCGCAGACCGTTTTATTCGCACGCCGGCTGCGCGTGTACCACCGCCTCCGGCCACTCGCGATTTCCGTCTTTTTTTTGCGCGCGTATCCAAAGCGGTCGTTCGAATTCGACCGGGCTCCTCGTCACCGGCTAACCCGATCCCGTAACCTTTGCGATGTCAACTATGCGCCCTTTCGCGGCCGACGCGACATGCCAATTCGAGGAAACGCGGACAGTTGTGTTTCAATGCTTCGAATTGTCGCGTCTCGCTTGATAAAGTCAGCCGACGTGTAGCAGCACTGCGCCGCGTGTGCCCGCAATTTCCGTGTCATTGACATTATTCCTCGCTAGAAGACTATAAATAGAGAGAATCGATACTCGACCTATTCATACTGTTTCAGTAGTCAATTTATTAAAACCGTTAGGTAATCCGTACGGTCGTTTCGTCACCGGATCGTTCCCGCCCGGCTGGATTGTATTCTTTCCCTTTTCGATTCATCCGCGGCAACGTTGATATTTAATCATCGCTAATTCAATACGAACTGGGTCTCTCTTGTTACAGTCTCCCTGTAACTTATCGAACGGACTTCTCGTATTACGACACGGTACGCAATATTTGGATTTGTAAATATATTTCTTCTCTTTTAAAGAGAAAGGTATTGAGCGTTTACTACCGTAATTAACACCGTTCGCCGAATAGAAAGGAGCCCGATTAATGATTAACGATTACAATTCGCTGGTTATTATAAAGTAGATTATTAACCAAATTAGTTATGAATTAAATTAATTATTAACCAAATTAGTTATGAATTAAATTAATTATTAACCAAATTAGTTATGAATTAAATTAATTATTAGAAATTAGTTATGAATTAAATTAATTACTAGTAATTAGTTATAAATTAAATTAGTTATAGTAGCTGACCAATTGTAATCGTTAATAATTAGTCAGATTACTTTTGGTCCAATTATTATGAAATAGATAATAATTAACGAGTTATAATTGTTCATCGTTATTCAGATTACATTTTGTTAAACACTCATATGATATACGTATTACGTTTACGATTTTGCGAACAGGCAGATAATTTGGATACTATTTTTATTAATTATACTCATTAATAATATCATTAAATATTTCTCATTGATCACAATTTTTCCTTAATAACTCATAAACGAAGCTGTGAATTGCATTTGTTCAAAGAAAAAAATTATTTCAAACAACCTCAGGAACCTTGTATTTCTCGATCGCGGGTGACTTTTGAGATACCCTGTATAAGTATAACATACAAGGGAATATATTGTTGTGGCCACCTCGATGATCACATTGACGTGATTTTAGAAACAGTTGACCCAAATATTGAAAATAATGGTCAAGATGTTATAAATCTCATAAACGTTGACTTTCATGTGAAACATATTTTGAGTAATATAAGGACTGTATTGCCATAAACAAATAAATGAAAACGTTTAATTGTTAGATTTGTACAAACTAGACTTTATGTTTTTTTTTTATTTCCCATGGCAGATAGACAGCCCTGAAACCTTTTATATCTTTCACAAAATTGCATTTTGATTTGCTGTAATTAGTTTCTGTCTTCGATTTTGCATTTACCAAACTTTTCCACGTGAAATTTAAATACAAATTGTGAATGCTAAACTACTAGATGAATAAACTGTTTTGGGCAAAGCACACGAATAAAATCTTTCACGTGCTTAACCATGTCGCATTCGTGACAAGTTTTTTCACCCATACAACATACTTTTATGAACAATTCGATCAAACTGAGGTCAAATCACATCCCCTCTGTCTCTCTATGGATACGATAAATGTAAAAGAACACGGGGCTATAATAAATTGTACTAAAATGGTCCAAGTACTAGTAAAGGACGCCAAAAATGCATAAAATTCAGTAATTCAGCATTGACGGTTTTAGGCCGAAAGTTTCCGAGGTGAGCATGCTTAAGCCATTTTAAAGCCGCTTTGAAACTTGCGTAAGGACATTATGTAGTCTTTAAAGGCGGACTTTTTATTGTTCATAAAAAAATCATTTCTCCTCTTTAAGCCTCAGTTTTGATGCGCGAAGATTGCACGTTTGAAGAAAGACTTTTCGGAAGTTTATTCATTTAAATCGTGATCAATCCGATGCTACGTATTACCTACTAAAAAGTGCTCAAAATAATTAATTAATTTGATTGTCGTACAAACAAGTGCACCGTATTAACAGTGAACCAACAGGTCCATTTGTTACGTGATTGTCTTTTCAACACAAGTATAGATTCGCGTAGGGCTGTATGGTGACCTCCGGCAGAGAAAGTGTGAAAATGGCGTTCAAAATGTTTCACAAATCAATTGTCGCACACGCCCATACATACGCATATGTATGTACATATATATATGAACACATGTGCGCACGTAAACTGTAAACATGGCGATTACGTCGGTGAAATACAATGTGAAATATTAACAGAACATAAATCGCTGGAAAAATTTTTCAAATGTACTCTCGGTTGCCACTTGGACAAAATGAATTCATAACTTCGTAAACACGCGGCGAAACTTTACGCGGGCGCATCTTATTTACGCGCGGTATAATCCTCCGGATACCGAGCGCTGTAACTCCCGTCTATTTGCGCTCGGTCAGTCATTACTCCGGCGTTGTAGCTTCTTCCCTGGATCGTGGGTTGTTAGTCACGCGTGCAGGCCGACCCGGAAAAACTATAAAAGCGGTCATAATTCCTCTGTGACCGCTCACGCTTCGGCAACTAGTCCGGTCTTGCTCCTCTTCAACGCGATTTTCCTCGTTCAAATGTTTCCTGTTACGCGATCGCCCCGCGCCGTCAGACCTTGTGCCCGTAACGAGGACAATATTCCCTCTGGCACGTTTCCACCGGCTTCAACCGGCAGCTCGCCTGAATCGTGCGCTTTTTAACATTCTTAATACATTCAAAACGGCGCCGCTGCACGTTTTTAATATCCCCCCCCCCCCAACCCCGCGCGCCGCTCCGCATCGCGCTAGATTTTTGATAACGATTCCGGGGAGGACGAGCACGCCACGGCCTGAATTTAAGTAACTCGAACGTGGAATACGTAATAACATCGGAATTATTATCTTATCGGATTGTTGACGTAGGCCAAGTCGAAATCTTCCTCCGACGGGCGAATACCGTTCCGCTTCGCCTCTGTAATCTGTCTGCTTCCTTTCAAACCGTCCGGCCACTGACATCTAGACCTCCCCCGTTCCCTCCCTCGTTCTTTTTCACCTTGGCTGATGGGGCACGCTTTCTGCCGCCCATCGAACAATGTTTCTCGGGTGAATGCGTTCCGATTAACGCGGCCGTCCCGTCTGAGCGAGTTCCATTTCATATTTGATAATCTTTGATAATCCTGACGAGCGTGGCCCGTCCGCTCGGCGAACCCCTGATTAAGGAGTTCGTCGGCCGGATATCGCGTCATTATCCCCCGACATCCGTTCGTTTCACAAACACTATGGCTTTCAGCTTGCGCAGCATCTCATAGACACCGCCGCAAAACTATGAGACACTACTAAATTCGTAGCGTTTCTTAAAATCGTGGCATGTGCAAAGCTTTTGTATGGCCATCATCAAGTCCATTTAGATTAATCCCTTACCGTACTTTGACGAGTACGACTCGCCATGGAAATTACTAGTAATAAATTATTAAGTATGGATGTTATTTTGTTCTTTAACATTGGAATAAAATTCTATTCCCTTGTTATTAATATTTATGTACTCGAGTAAAATCAGGCACGGATTAATTATTAACATTCTCTCCCTTCTGTAAGTGTATAGTATGGATGAGAGTGTGTGGTATGTAAGAAGGAGTGTACGGTTGTATGAATGTATAGTAATAAGATAACATGAATGCATGGTTGTTTGCGTGAAACAAATGAATGATTGGGATTATCGATCGGGCGAGGGACAACGGAACGAGGTGGCCACACTTCTTCGGTGACGCCACGTGGGAACAGACGTTTTGTGTATATCTTGTTAAATAAAAGTTAATATTATTCCGTTAACCAAGTTCCTTACACTTCTAAGAAATTATATCAATTGAAAAATTTCTAATCGCAGTAACTGTGAAGAAAATGGTACGGCAAGAGGTTGAAATGCTTTCTGTGAGAAAAGATTATTTTTTAGGGATCTGGTAGCCTAAATTATTCTTTGTATAATCTCAGAAAAGAAGAAATAATGTTGCAAAGACGACAAATGGGTGCTGATGTTATTTCGACAAAAATGAGTAGTAGAACGTAAAGTGAGTCACGAAAGTATACGAACACTATAGTACAGCTTTGACTGCTATAGAACATATTCAAATATACATTGTCAAAATATAAAAAACTTAGGATTTATTATAAAAGCTTACCTACATAATTAAAAAAATATAAAAGTACATTAAATTTTCACGCAACATAACTATTCCAACGTCTTATAGAATTCAGTGGAAAAGTTATAAAAATATGTTTCTATATTCATTTTTATTACCAGTTTCATACCTCCTTATTCGTAATCGGCGTTGTTCTATATCTCCATTGTACACAATTTTATGATTTGTTTATAGTATGTATTTTTTGTTGCAATTCGTATGACCAAATTCACTTTCTGGGGATAGAGAGTCCTGTATAAGACATAAAATATAAATATAATTTTTATAATTTTAAATTATATAAATAAATTATATAAATTATATAAATTATATAATTTTTTATTTTAATTTGTTAATACATTCAAATATTTATTCAAGTATTTCTTAATACATACAAATTAGAATGCAGTTTTGGTTTATTTACTAGCTAATATTGATGTAATTTTGATGTAATTTACAATTATCAAAAAGCAAGAAATTCAATGGTTGATTTTCACGAAACCATGTCTTAAATTTTGTTGCAATCGTATTACTTCTAAACTGTTACCATTATTGTAGAATAGCCTCAATATTGACCAATTTTTTACAGTAAACAGAAGAGATACTTTAGTAAACAAAACAAAAACTTTTTACATGTTTATGGTTTTAAGAAACGTCAGTGATCCAGGGGTTTAGTCACGGTCTGTATATTGGGTTCGCAGACAGTGATTCAGAAGGTCGAGAAAATGGAATAGAAGGGCGTCAGACAGATGACGGAGATCGGTCAAGATCGTCGACGGAGCTGAAATTTTCTGCTTTAATTGTTTGGTGTGGTGTCGACGTTGGATTTGCAGCTCGTCGCTAACCTCCTCCTCTTCTCTTGCCCTCTCGACGATCGGGCGCCACATCCGCTGCTCAGTTTTTCATCTCACGTCAGGGTAATCTGGCTCGAGGCACGGACGGTTAGAATTCCCGTTTCTTGCTTTTTCTGAGCGGTTTCTCCACCGCGACTTAGTGCTCTCCTTTCCTCGTATAATGTACGTCGAGTTAATTGGATGAGGCGGCCTTCTCGTGACTGTTCAAGCCACTTCTACGACCGGCGAGAGAACTAAACCGCTGGAACTCGCGGTTCCTAAACGCGTTGCCGTGTACTCCGAGCCCCAGCCGTAACTAGACAATAGCATCGCCCCGAGTAATAAACGGCTGTTTATGGCGATGTCTTAAGTCCGCGCCCGATGGATCACCATCGAGGAAATCGATGGTGGAAAAACTTATCAGACCATTTGACTGGCCATTAGACTGTTTTTGGCAGCAAGTTCTCTTGCGTGCTCCGTAGGACCTCTTTCGGTTTCCCAAAAGATTTAAAGATCCTTTCAAGTATTTGGATGGATCTTTCCAAAGGATTTCCAAGAACCTTTAAAGAGTCACTCACGAAGGATCGTAGGATCGACGAGGACCGAGGTGACCAGAGGTGACCTGGATGGCAGGGACTGCCAAAAAAGACATAATAGTGTCCATGGTCCGCAAGGGGGCGAGGGTCAGCGACGGGGCAAGGATGATTGACTTGGTGGAGGTGTTCAAGGTAGACAGAGATGATCAAGGGAATAGCGATGGTTGAGCAGGCTCGTCAGGACCTCAAAGGTGAACTGATATAGTCAGCGGCGAAGGGAAGGCTGGGCAGAGCCGCGAAGGTGGTTGAAAATGCCAAGAGATTTGTGAGGATTTCTTTCGGGGACGCCACAGCTCGGACGACATTATCCGTCGTTGTTCGGGTCTATTTATAATCTCCAAGGACCCACCCACTACTCTTAATCCATTAAAGAGATAGATTATTGATTTCATCGGGCACTCGATTAGGTTTTTATTACTTGGGGACACGCAACTGTCTTCGTAAAATAATTTCGTAATATTTACTTACACAGTTTAAAATAGATCTGAGTATATTGTAAGTTATATATCACAACTATCACTATAATAAGTAAATATCCCTGCTGTAATATTTTTTAAAAATTACTATTTTTAGATTACATTTTATTAATGCAAAACTCAAACCAGTAATCGATTTCGTAATTTGTAGTTTTGAATTAAAATTCATACATAGACATCCATTTATTAAATTCTGCTGTACCGCTTTATATTTACACATTGTACATTCGCTACATAATTTTGTGATTATTTGTATGAAATAGGTTCGTAAACAATATACATAAAATAATGAAGAAGACGAAAGTTTACAATTCATGACACACAAAATAATATTTCGCAAATGTACTCCGAACGACGATTTTGGTTGATTTAAAATCTTGCTGTATATTCCGTGTTATTATTAATGCAACAAATAATTTGAACGTTTATGCTGATGGATACGCTCCATATTATTTCTGCGTACTAATTGAATATTGCGGCGTCATTAATCTACATGAAGTATCATACTTTCAAACATTCCATTTCTGAAGCGTAAAATAGTTAACAATAATTGGCCCCGCGAGAGCGCCGCGACACTGCGCGATCTATTTTTGATAACAACTACACAACGTATTGTTTGAACAACGCTCGGGAACATCCACGCACTACGGTCAGCTAATTGGCTGATCCGTTTTTGTTCCTTTGTGATTTAATGGTTGTTTTCTCGTTTGGAACAGCTTTAATGACCCGTGTGAAATCGATTTGTCATTTATTCGCCATCAAGCTCTAAATCGAGCTATTAAAATATTCCTTGATGCGAGAACGAATCGAAAGCTTCGATTAAGGAACGAGGATCCCGCGACTCGGATCCCGCGACTCGGATCCCGCGACTCGGATCCGCCAGAAGATCCTTGAAATCACCTCGGGCTTTATTACCGTGTTAAAAGAGGAGAGAAGATCAATTCTCGTTTCGAATCGCTTAGTTCCCTTGCACTATCTGGGCCAGCCTAAACTTCTTTTACCAATCCGGGTCGCATGGTTCACAGTTACACGCTCGACGTCAACCCATTTCGGTAAATCAGTTTATACGTAATCCCCGGGACACAATCTCCAAGCACAAAGATCCTCCTTTAACAAGCTACGTTCACAAAAAAAAAACTTGTATTCCTTCTTGCGCCGCTTCCCATCGAGCGAATCCCTCCGGGCGACGAGGATCCGGAAAGTGTCATTCACTCGGTTCTCACGGACCCCAACAAGGGAAATGTTAAGTCATCTCCTAAGTAATACGTTTTTCCGCATTTATTAATCGGCGTAAACTTACAGAACTTTTTCCCAAGGTTTTAATCATCCTATTGCATGTTGCGCTCGCGGCCTACCTCTTAATTAGCCTTCTAGTCGTATAACTTTTTGTTCTAATTCCCTTCCACCCCATTATTACATTGCAACTATGACTGCTTAATGATTTCGTGTATACACAGAGCTTAAATAATTGAACTCGTGAACTTTGTATTACGAATGCTGTAGCAAATTATAGGATTTTTATATTACTGTTTCTCGTGTTTAGCGATATTCGCAATAAATTGTATATTTCTATGAATACTTCTATAAATAAGTCGATTTTTTAGGAAAAAAATCGTAATTATTTCTTAAGATCGTCATATCTTTTTTCACCTTTCCGTAGCCACTGAAATTAACTTGTGCATCACAAAGATGGACGATTATGGCAATAGATTTTATGGTTAATGCAAAAATTTTGTTGTACTGTCTAAATTGTAATTGAAGTACCCCTAAAGATTGAAAAAGTCCAACGTATTTTTGTCGAGAAAAAACCTTTAGATGTCTTTGGTATTTCAACGTTCTAAACCAAGTTCTCCCATTCAGTATACACCATGCCCTACGATAGCGCAAATAGCAGCCACCTCTACATATATTAAAGCAAAGTGGATATTTTTGATGCACATGTATACCAAATGTTTATGAAGGTTCATAAATATTCTACCATTATGCCGCGAAGTTAGAACACCGAGGACAATGACAAAAGTTAACACCGAGCTTTAATATCAAAGTGTACCCACCTACTTTGTTGACGTTTAAAAGCCGCACTTTGCTCAACAGTCATTATTCAATTCCACCCCGTTTTATCTTGCAGAGGAATGCAAATTATTCTCGAAAGGAGTTGTTAATGAGATCCGGAAGATGCACAATCGACCGATTTTTGCCCCGTGTCCACATTTGCTCGGCGTAAACAGCAATTTAGCCTTTGTTTAAATTTCATTGCTGGCTACAGAGGATGCTTTAATTACGAAGTAACCCAATTACACGATCCTCACTGGTGGCCGACCGATCGCAGGCCCTTATCAAAGAGGGCCAATCCCGTGTTTCATTCGCGCGGTTTTTCTCTTCGAAAATGGCCCTGTCTCTCTGTGGGTGGGGGGTTAACTGGCCTTGTGGATCCTGACGGCAGTTTGTCAGCGTGACAACACGCGGCGTTGTTACACTGCTAAAGTATTGGCTGGACGTGTTTACATAGGCAGATCTCGTAAGCGTTGGATATCAGCCGTCAGCCGTCCACGTGCAAAATTGCTTCGTGACGTGTTTGCTGTTTCGTACGGCCCTCCCCCCCGTATTCGTGTGTTGTGTGTCCGGTGACGTGTGTGGATGTTTGTGCACCCGTACAATGTGTCGAAATCACGTCGATTGTGTACAACCGAACAGAGGACAGTGGAACGTGTATTTTAAGGCGAAATGCCGCGCGACGTATGAAAAATGCCGCGGCGGCCAATCGTCGTCCCGGGACCCAGAAACGCTCTAGACGCGATGAACATCGTGCACTACTAACATTTTTACTGTCCTGCATAGTAAGAGACAGTTTCGGCTCGAATGGCTTATGTGTCGCGACGGTGTACTAAAGCCGTTTGCGGGTCGAAGTCGTTCCATAACACGGCGGATGCTGCTACTTATATCTTCTTTCGGGCGCATCACCTCATAGACGAGGCACATGATGGTATTTCAATGTCGCTCTACCTCTTCCTTTATCAATTCTCAATTACCTAGCCACTTCCTTTCGTTATTTTATTATTTTACATGCAGAGATTGGATCAGTATTTGAATACTAATTGTTATTTAGCGAAAAGATCCATATTTATGGAAAAGATACATTATTACGAAAATGATAAAATAAATCTTTACACAGTTTGACTCATCTAACATTCACATTTCGAATAGCTTCCCTGTTTTCAAAGATATGTAGAATATCTTAAGAACAAAGTTGAATGATTCAATGGGGTTCGCAAGATGCCATGAAAGCATTTGTTCTTATGTTAGGTTATGTCAGGTTATGTTATAGATCTCGATGTCATCTTCGTTATTTCAACGGAACAATTTTTCGATTAAATGGTACTGTCTCTTTATTAGACCATTCCATTATGAATTTCGTGACTATAATTACTTAAAATCAATCAAAGTCACTTACGAAGAAGACGTATAAGATTTGAGGTCCGACAGTAAAATATATTTATCACGAATGAGATTTATAATTACAGCAAGGCCTTTCAATGTTATTGTATATTTAAATCTTATAAGTTGAATTATTTAACTTTGTTCTTAAGACGTTTGATGTACCTTTAAAAACAACAAAGATATTGGAAACGTTAGGTAACTCAGTCTGTATCTTTAATCAATCTTTTCAATAATCAAAGTATTAAAGTAGATTATTTAAATAATTAACACTGGTAATAACTGGATGTTTTTGTTATATGCTCAAGAATGTTGAAAATTAACTTTAAAAAATCAACTTTAACACGCGTTTTCGTTGACTATAATGGGTGACGTAACGAACAGGATCTCACGGTGAAAGTGGAACTTCCATCCTGCACCTGCGCCGTTTTCTTTTCAGCGATTTTTTAAAGATTGCGTAAAACGTTTGGACGTGATGCAATCTCGAAGTAATTTTTGAAATACGATTTTTCGGGGAATCCAGACACCGATAATTCTGAAAAAATTCCATGTTATAATTAGTATTATGCAACTCGGTAGATGAAGATTACCGTGTTCGTACGTGTATGGTAAAAGTTTAACGTGATTAAATTATTAACATACACAGATGTTTCTTACCTACTTAACCTTGCACTGTAACATAGTTGTCGAATTCACTATGACGATTTCGAACAGAATTTATAAAACATGAATATTATTGATTCCTTTAAAATCGATATAAAATTTTATTTCTTTATTGTATATAGTTGATAAATAGCTTAAACGTTGGTGTAAAATAAATACAAATTTTCTTTTTCTTGCAGGAAGTTGTGGACGATTTACAAGTTCGAAACAAGATAGATTTTGAAGAAATCGTAGAATAAGAAGTTAGCGGCATGGTTTACGAAAATTTTAAAACGTGGAGGTTAAATGTAGAAAGTTTTCTACTGTTTTAAAGTTACCATGATTTCTTAAAATGGAGCGAACTAATTTTGGTATAAACGATCCATAGATAATCAAAATCTCGGGTGGAAATGGAACTTCAGTTCACGTACCAACTTGAGGTTCCACGTCGTGCACAAATTAATTCTAAAGATAATGTTTTGTTAACTATCAAATTTATAATATATCACAGTTGGTACAGTCTTACCTAAAATTTGATATTCTATTGATCTACCAGTGACCTTAAAATCTCCGGAGCGCCTTCACTTCGATGCATCCCTCGGAGCCGTTTAAGTTCCATGTTTTAATCCCCTGCGGTCAAAAGCGTCTCGTCCCGTCTATTTCAGAATTCGTATTCCCATAGGTCAGGGTTAGATTGCGATGTTACCTACGGGAATGCGATTAAACTCTGCGATGTTATAAGGAATTCTGAAATATGTGTAGAAGAGACGAGACTCTTTTGCAATCTATTTAGAATAATTGAAATTATTACAATCTTTTTTACGTATCTTATGACTGTAGCACTATTCACCTACGTAATGTGGATCAACAAAACAACTAATCATTAATGCAAAAGTTAATGTAAGGTCAATCTCAGTCCTCCGATTTCTCTAAAAAAATAAGCAATCTTTAAGGTGCAATTGTTGCCATAAACAATCGGAAACGATCAAGTGATCCAACACACCTAGGCTAATAGCGGCGCAGTTTGTCAAAACATTTTGTGGGAAGAAGCGTGCTTTGTGGATCATCAAGCCAGCAATCGTAGCCGGTGAATTCATTACGGGCGGTACAATCTAGCTGCGGTTAGCGTAGATTTATTCAGTCAGGCGCCTATCGATTTATCGCTGTATTGAAATCCCCATTTATGAAAATTACCGCACGGAATAGGCGCTGATCGGTTTTATCGATACGCTCGCGTCGAGGCATGCCAGGAGACAGCGCCTCGACGATCCTCGCTAGACTGCCGACGATTATGTTGTTATCCGCGGACGGTGATCTCAGATAAGAGTTAGTATTTGTTGGTCGGATGGAGCGTCTATCAGAGAATTGATTTGCAAAGCAGATCATCGGTTTTGGGTTGCTCGGCGAAATCGTCGGTTACGGGAACATACCTAAGTAAACAGGGCCGCGTGTGCGAGCGCGCGCGCGTGCTGGTTTTCGATTCCGAAACGGGAAACGAGGTCGTTCACTGTGCTCGCTTCGGATTGTACGTCATTCCGCACGCGGGGCTTATTACATTGATGTCAATGCGTGCATTAGTTCCCCACGCATCCCGTGGAACGAGCATTCGCAGCTCGTTCATTCCCGCAGCCTGCTTAAACGAGCGGAATGTTTCACTTAAATGGGTATGTCCTCCTCGGTGCTCGTGCGCATTCTCCCCTCGTGTCGCATTCCTTCTTTTATGAACGTGTCCTCTGTCAGGAGGCTGGTTTCCTGTTCCTCGCCCTTCCTCCGAAAGAAGTATCGCTCCTGTTTGGATTACACGAGCCGCGGAGATGTTTCAATTTCTTCTGCCGCGTCCTTTCGACAGCTAATCAGTTGAGAACGCGCGCAACTTGAAGATAATTAACCCTACCTGGCGATCCGATCTTTGAAACGAAGTTAACGCACGCGTGATTATAGTTCGTGCATTGCTTTCCTATTTCTATATTACCGTGTATTCGACATTTCAATTATTGTTGTTTTCAATTGAATTAGCGGAGGTGGTTGAGAGATTAAAGGATTATTGGTATACTGTTGATATCAGCCATTCATTTGATTCTTGTTATTAAATTGTCAAAGTGACAGAAAATGTTGGAATTCCTGTCTTGAATTTGGAATTGAAATTTACAATAAAATTAAATAGGTTTAGAATGCGATTATTAGCGTTGTTTGCATTAATTCGATAACGTGTAGAGCATACTATTCGTAAAATAATTTATACGAATAGAAATCCACAGTTGAAGGATTGGAAAACTCATAATTTAAAATAATTGCAGCGTTACCTGTCTTTGTTAACGCATTTACTACTTAAACTTCATACGATTTCTGTTATAACATATGTTTCAGTAAATATATGTCTATACGTCTCTGATAGAAACATATTTATAAAATCGAGAATGGTAAAAGAATAAATCATAAATTCGTGAGAAGTAAAAACTCAAAACAACGTTTATATTGCTATCAATCGTATTCGTTACGTAGGGAAAGGTTGCGGAAAAACGCCACGATGTACCTGTTACAAAAATTAATCCTCGATAATTGACTATTCACCACTGAATCGCAAAAGTTGCCAGTGCTTTATTACCTTGCCGACCGAAGAGAGCCTGTGGTAAAATTCGGAACGCATAGAATTCAATTTATTTCATACGACACGTAATTAGGTAAAGCGTGAAAGTTCCGTCTCTCAAATTCCCAATTACCTCGTTTGAGGGGGCCGTTGGGCTTCGTTTATGACACTACCTGGGTACAGATGTAGTTCCTTTTACCGAGAGACGAGCTCCCCTTTGAAAATACGACCGGCATCCTCGTTTTTACGCTTTCATTCCAACAAGTTACACCGTGTGACTTTTATTTATTCCACGGAAAGACAGGAGGCCGCCTGCTTTGCCGGGATCAAAGTTTTCGCGGAGCACACGACCAAATGGAGGCGTCTTCCGGTTCCGACGCATGGCTTCCTTCGCTATATTGTGGGTCACACCCACGCGACCTGCGTGCCTCCTGCCACTTACAACTCCAGAACGCTAATTCCGCCTCGACATTTTTTTTTACATTAACTTCGCGTTCGTGGCATATTAGACTTTTTCACATCTGTAAAATGTAAGTTTTTGTAAAAGTACATTTGTAATCAAGCTCGGAAATATTACACGAGGTTCGCAAAAGGTTACATAAAAAGGTAAGTTGTAAGTAGACTGCGGATATTTGTGCAAAAATATAAATTATCTTCATTAACAAATGTGAATCAAATATCTTTCTTTAACAATTGCAGCGAATCCAATGCGTTATATAGTTAATCTGAAATTTTGTTAAAATTCTCATTGTTATATAGTTTATTTTACCATTTGCCATAAATGTAAATCTAGTTGTAAATACAGCAGTGTTTTGGTATTGATGTAATATAACAGTGTAAATTATTATATGTATTATTTACTTTTCTCGACGGACTTCTTTCGCGCAATGGTCAATACATTGCTATCACTATAACTATGCAACTATTCCGAGCATGATGAAGTAGGGCCTATAATTCGCTCGTAAATTCCCATCGGTGAGATCTCATATACGTTGTCACCGTGTTTGATTTATTTTGAACCGCGCGCAGAGACAGAATACATGTGTGACAGAGGGTGTTTTACAGTAGAAGACGGAGGTAGAAGAGCCACGGTATAGAACCGTTATTAAGAGCGGCGCGTGTTAAGCGAGGGACGCGACGATTAATTGAATTAGCAGAGCAAGCTTGTTGCCAAAGTGCACCGCGGATCGTGCCGCAATCACCGTAAACATACCGCGCCATTGTGTTTATTTTGGAGTTACAATTCGTTTCGGCGTTTCTGCTTCAATCAACGTTTCGAGTTTCGGATATTCGATTTTCACGCGATCGACCGTGCCTACTACAGCTGCAGCGGGCACAGCGCGGTCGAGATGCCGCGATCGAAACATGGCCAGAACCTCGGCGAACCTCTACAAAGACTCACAAATTATTCCGACAATCTCTTGAGAGTTGTTCAAGCGTCTAGCCGTTCAGACCACTTGAGACACGAGGTTGCATGACTACGATACACAAAGTTGAGTTTATACTTATCGAACATTTTGAAATATTAAAATCCGGCCGAAGTTTCCACCGAATCCAGACTAGTTTTATTTAGTAATACGACGCCAGTCGGGTTGCATACAAATCGGATATACTGTGCATTCGAAACGAATTCAAACCGGCACGTTTTGCGGACGTATCGCATATTTTAACGTAGACGTTGATTTATGATTAAATCATTGATTTTATGCGGTTTTCTCAGTGTATGCTCTCGACATAAAAACTTCAACGAATCGAGCGCTCAACGGAAAGTCGCCGTCGGGTCAATAACTTCTGAATATCGTGTAAAATATCTTTCGTTTATAAATCAATGCCAAAAAAAAAAATGTATGCATATATGCATAAAGTAAACTCCGGAGGTAATTTACTTTTTAGCTTCGTGGAGCATCTCTCTCCCGTGATTCCAGTCGCAATTAAGATAACGTCCACCGACTGAGGTATACTCTGCAAGAAAGTGTCTCTATCGCCGTGGAAAGGCGCAGCTTTTTCGTGGGGGAGAAAAGATCCTATACTAACTGTGTACTATACTGCGTTCGCTCGAGTCGAGTCTGCGAGAGTCCTTTCGCGCAGGTGTGCAAAAGTTGCTCATTGTTGCTACGGAACAAATTATCGTCGTAAGCATAAATGGTCAATGAAAATGGGTCGCTATATCTCATTCTCGAATACGTAACACAGTCGTATATTGCATCCGAGAACTAAATATAAAGTCCCACCTGCATTCATCATTTATCCTTGTGACGATAACTTGTTCTAAACAATGATGAACAACTTTATGCTGGTAACGCAAAATGTTGCCGGTCAGGAAATGATTTTGCATGGAGAAGTAAAAAAAGTAACATTTTTTCGTTCAAGACTGCGTTTTCGAGAAAAATAAGTTTAACACGTTCTGTGCCGAGCTATTTTTACTCAACTCTTCACTCCAGTCATTTGTCATTCTATTAAAACTTGCTATATTATCCGTAATTATGAGTAATCGTATATAATTCGTATGATGGAAATTAATTCTTTAATTCTAGATTTGTTCTAAACTATTTTTTAGCCTATTAAGTGAATATGCAAGCATGTACCGTCGATGGTACACATCGCACGGAATGTGTTAATAATTCGTCTGATTCGTATGGTTTGTAGTATGACGAGAAGTAAAATTGCTGTGCGATGGTCAAGTTTTCAACCTTTTCTTTGGACTTATTTTTGGTGTAAAATCATCCCCTTGTACCACGATTTTTCACCCATTCTGTATAGTTTGATAATCTTTATCAAATTATATATTTTATAAAAATGTTGTACTTAAACAGAATATGAGCAAAGTAAAACATATATAGTATTTTTATTATATTTTATTTATTATAGTTTCAAATGGTTTCTTTACAATACCGTGATGCAATATATATGTATAATACATTTACACGAGCCCCGAAAATAACTTTAGACGTTGCTTCTTTCGAAATTTTTAAGAGATGCATCAACGATTGATGAGAATTTAGTGAATTCATTATTCGGGACCATTTGAATCTGGAGTATAAATATTCTCATTTGACTGTCTAATTTCTCGCAATTAACTTGTTTTCAACGTGTTCCAACAAAATCTATAGAAAAACTAACATATTTTGGAACGAATGCCTTAACAAATATATTGAACGATATTTCGATAAATGAAATGGTAAAGGATCCTATATACTTCGCTATATTTCTAGAAAAAAGGATCACAGTTATATTTTCAAAATTTATTATTAACATATCCTGTTAACGAACTGTCATCGCGTTTTCGGTCTGGTTTTGTTGTACTCTAATAACAAACGCATAAAGAATAATAGAAAATTGTCAGGTGGTCTCTGTAACATACTTCAAGGTAATTGAATCGTGAGAGTTGGACTGTAAGCTAGACAATTACCGGGGAAGGTATTGAATGGAGTGTAACAAAATCACTGCCGCTAGAGTGTAAGAGGGTTAAGTAAAGCTCTGGAATTTCTATCGGGTAGCGGTGCAGAGGGTTCTAGAGGGACGGCGGATAACCAGGGACCAGGACATTGGAAAGTATTCAAGACGAGGTGAAGGCAATAATGGTGTTAGCGACATTTGATTCGTGGAGCCGATAGTTCGCGGACGTTAAGACGCGGGAATGAAGGGAATTGAACGGCAATCGAACTGGTCGACTCGACTCCGACGTCCCGCCGTGCCGGAAAGAGCGAGATTATCGAGGCGGAGACGGTTATCAAACAGGGCGACCGATTGATTTACATCTTCGAACGCATCGACTGGGCGACGTGGCAATAAATCCACCGGCTTCCCCGGTCACTCTATCCGTCGAATGCATATTAATCCCGGCGTTTGTTATTTTAGCCGAGTCTGCGCAAACTTTGCGTAATAGCCGGGTACAAACGGCGGACCACTTGAGCGATGCGACAATTACCGGTGGCTTATTAGAATTATGCGCCATTATCATTTCCTGATCGGTGTTTGATCCAATCGATGGCCGGGAGTTCGACAACAAGAGAAAGTAGAGACGCCGACCCCGGACCATTACACCATTACGCCGCGGAAAATCAAAGGAAATCGATCGCATCGATTGGAATAAAATTTTCAATCCCCCCCCCCCCAGGAACAGACCTTGAGGGGATTTCGAGACTAACTTTCCAGCCGGCATCGATTTTCTCTCCGCCACATTCGAGATGCAATAATTCTCTGTACATATTTTCACCGCGTCTCGGTCGACACCTCGCTCGCGAACCGGTCGCGTTAGATTATTTCTTCGACACGTTCGATTTTTCACGCTTGATTTACAATTGAGCAAACGATGCGTAACGTTTGGCTGTAATTTGTGGGTTGGTAAGTCGTTCGGATTGTTGTTCTCGCTGATATTAGAATTTCCATTCGCTGTTAATTTACTTCGGCCGCTTCCAGTCTCTCGATTCGATTTGTACAAAGCATATCGATTACTTTGTATCCCGGAATTTGCAGTATTACTAATGAAAGGCTAATTTAGCGCAAACTTGAAATTGACTGTTTGCACAATCGTCTCCGTGATCGTTAAAAGTTTTATTAGATTTGAATACTTTATTTAGCTTTAACCCTTCGCACTCGAAGCCATTTTAACTGTAAATCTGAAATAAAATTTCTGGCTTATGATATTTCTATTCCATGCAACAAAGTGGACTTTTATGCATACGAAATTGATTCCTATCACTCATACCAATAGTTTTACTATTTAACAATTTTTTAAATCTAAACTTTGTTTGCATAAAAATTATCATGGGACGCGATAGAACTGTGGTGTTTAGTGGTGTCTAAAAGTCACCACTCGAGTGCAAAGGGTTAAATTTGCTTTTTTATATGAGATGATGTTTTAAATATAACAGAATTTAGTAGCATATAGCAGAAATTAAATATAGCAGAATTTACACGCAATCGTGGTTCGAGTGCAAAAGGTTAAAGTGCATTCTAAGATTGTCCTCTGTTTTGGCAAACACATTCGCTTGCCCTATCAAAATAAATAAAGAACAATTTGTAGAAATCCAATAGTTAACCTATTTTCATCTATAACTGGAATCGTCCGCGCTTGATGATCAACTGTCGCTCAACTGTCACCAATAAGTTAAAATTGGTGAGATTACTTTCGTATGGTTCATATCACTGGCGGACAATATAGTTATAGATTCAGAGAAACATCCACGAGAAACAGGCAGAGAATTGCAACTCTCGAAACTTATTCTAGAGAGAGAATTTAAAAAAAAAAAAAAAAAAGAAAAGGACTAAAACTTTCGCGTACACCCAATCTAACGCAATCTATTGAACCGAGACGTAAACTTTTGCATCGACCCCAATAGTTTGAAACTTCCTCCAAAATGTAACTAAATTCTTGGATCCGGACCACCGTGCGCCACGAGATTTCGCCGTGAGCGTACCAGGAATGCCGGTTCGGAAAATAATTGAGTCGCGTGCGGGAAACGGGCAGATGTTGTTTCTCGGTTCGGAGGAACCTGACCGTAAAAGCGGCCAGTGTTTCTGGTGTATGCGCGGAAGTAACGAAGCGCGCCGGGACGCAACGGGACAAAGTAACGAGAAAGAGGCGAGCGTGGGTGTCTTGGAGCGCGAAAGGTGCGCGTGAATGTCGCACGGCTCGTAGACAAAGGTGACCGTCGCTGTCACTGTCGCGTTGCCGTTGTCGTTGTCGTTGCCCCTGTCGTTGTCGCCGCTGCCGCCGCCGCCGCCGCTACTTCTGCACCGCTCTGCACCGCTTCGCTCCGCGTCGCGCGCCCCGTCATGCACATACGATTCGTCGCGTGATCGTGCGACCACCGAGAATTTCACAGCCAACGCGTACACACGGCGCGCGCGGCACAACGGACTGTTGTTATTCCCGTTTGTCACGAGGATCGCCTAAATGTATCGCGGTAATTTCCGCGTCTGCCACGATGACCGGGCAATTTGCTCGCGATTCCATTGTCTAGCTCTCCGGGACGAACCGTTCCGAGAACACCGTGAGATTTCCAGCACGGTACACTCTTCAACCACTTTTATCCTTGCCTCGCCAGCTTCCAGTTCGGAGTTATTGTTCGATTTTCTAAACACCGTAAAATGCGGATCAAAGCTTATGACGTTTAAGCGCTACGCTCGGAGTTACGTGCATTCGTCGACGAGAGTATTTCGGTGTGCGCTGAACGAGGCTAGACGCAGCTAGCAGCACCCCCCTTCGCCCCAGACACCCCGGCTAACAACTCGTTATCGCCGTGGAAATTTATAGGAATTTAAAAAGTTTAATCTTTTCCAAACGATCCCGTTCGACGTGCCTCCGCGGAAAATGCGCTCCGCTCCCTCTTCGCCCGCCCGGAATAAGAGGTCGTATTCCGCGGGGGGAATTATCCGACCCTGGCAAGTATTTTCGAACGGGCGAAGAATGTTCCGTAATAAAACAAAATCAGTTCGAAAAATTCTGCCGGACTGGTGGAGGAGCGGGGATTAAGCCCCGTCGCGGGAGCCAGGGCGTAAAAGTGAAACACCGTACCCGGGATTTTGCGAATCGATGCTGCAAATGTGCAGCTGCTTCGACAGATTCCGAAGCATTCACGGCCGGTGTGCAATTAAGCGTGTTCACGATGGAAGTTGGATAATTGGAGGAATTACTTTTTCAAACTGCCGCTAACTTTAACGCTCTTCGAAAATTAAAGTTGGTTTAAAAGCGTCGACGTAAATGTTACTGGGCGTTTCTTCAAAGTGAATTCTGTTCCTCCCTTTAGTGACTTTGAGCGACGATAATCGCTGGATTAACGGACTATTTATGCTGTCTGCGCGGATGCGGAACCTTTTGACACTAGATAATCTAGTAGACAGAAGATCTTCGTGCAAAATGAATATTTTCTTAAATAAATTTATAATGTGAGATTTTATTCAGTTTTTCAGATTTGCTGTGAAGTGGTGCTGGGTTTTTTTAAATATTATTATTAGTAGACTATAAATTTTCAAAATCTTAAAATTTTAAGGTTATATCAACGACCATATAGCAGCACGCTGAAAATACGCGCGCCCGCCTCTCATTGGCTACTGTTTTTCGTTAATAACTCGTACACAAAGCCACAGATCGCATTTTTACTAACGAAAAAAATACTCCAAATAATCTCAGGAACCCCTCATTTTCCGGAGTTACAGAATTTTTATACACTGTGTATGAGAGTTCATTATACAACCTTGTAATCGTTTACGCTTAAGAAGCGATAAATGTAGAAACTTACACAAAATAAAGCACCTATGCAGGATATCATTGAATTATTCTAAAGATTTAAAAGTGCATTAGAGAACAAACTTAGACTTATAAATGCGGATCTTTACGCAAAATAAAAATAATCTTCGTCAAGCGTGTAAAACATGGTTCATATAGACATTTCTTTTTCCCTCAAATAATTTCAGCGAGTGAAAAATAATACACATAGATGTCCTTAAATTCTTTTAACATTCTCATTGCTATAAATTTTCAAAAATCATTTTTGTTATAAATGTATTCGGTGTGGGAAGAAGTTCGTAGCGCTTTTATATTCTCTTTTATTTTACAACGATTTGTTGCTGTTCGACAAAGTGTATAATATTCATTCGATAGAGCTGCTTCTGCTCTATAAAACTGTGCTAATCTTTTTGAGTCAACAAATCGTTGTAAAATAAAAGAAAATATAAAAACGCTACAGACTTATTCCCCGACCTAATATAAAATTTTAATTATAATCATCCAACGTGTGTCGCCACTAGGCAATTAAACAAATTCGGAGAATTGTGAATTATCGAATCGAATGCGTTACACACACTTTGCCCTGGACCTCGCATACTATCGCGTCGCAAAGTGGAGGGACGGAGTACTAAAGGATGCTCACAACGAGATTAGTGAAATCTCGGAGTCAAACTGTACAACGATTTTCGGCTCTCGCCAGGCGCCTGTAATCTACAGGCAAGTTCGCCAGAGAGAGGTCGAGAAGACTGCGCAGAGGAGACTCTTTGCACACGGGAAGTCCAACTAAGTTCCAAACTAAGTTAGTAAGGTAGATCCTATTAACTAGTAGGGTAATACGAGCCAAGAGTCTTATCATAGAAATTATCTTCGCTTTATACGATTCTTTTTTAAACTCTTCCTTGAAGCGTTTATCCTCTGTCTCCCTTTCTCTCCCGCGTCTTCTCATCTCGATCTAGTTCTCTCCCTCTCTCTCTCTCTCTCTCTCTTTCTCGTTCTCTCTTCCTCACTGTTTCATCGAAAATGTAAGTTTCTCGGAATCAGCTCCGAGACACGTCTTCCTTTCAGGACCCTTTTCACGCGTAAATTGAATAGACGATTTATAGCACTTGCACGCGTACGATGCTCGGTAATTTAGCGCGGGAGAGACGAAGGCGCGATTCATCATTCGATAACGTAGCGAAACGATTGGCGAAATCTCTCTCCTCGCTCGGACGGGACGGTAACCGAATAAAAGAATTAGACAAAGTGGCCGCGGCCCGTAATTTCATTTCCATTCGACCTCGTTCGCGGAATTGTACGAGATCAACGTCCTTCGTTAGAGCGTTCCCGGAAGGAAGAAATTTTCGTGCTAACAGTCAGAGCGCGAGGAATACCGACGAGATTAGATCCGTTCCCGGCGCTAGAATTGAATAAGCAATTTGTCGCGACGCGATGCGACGCGGCCGGCGCGGCGCTCTGCACGCGAGGGCTCCGACGAATTTTTCTTCCACCGTCGCGTCCGAATTAACGCGGAATTAGAAAATCCGCCGACGAAGTAGTTGACCGAATTGTAATCCGCCCCTGTAATTTGACGTGATACGGCCGCTACGGTTCCGGCGTCATTAATTAAAGTGGATTTTCGGCTCGCCGGGACTAGGAGTTTGCGCAAATATTTCATCGATCGGCGTAAGTTGGCCGATAGGGCTGAAAAATCCACGGGTGCCGGGTGCAGTCTGGTGAAACAGGATTTTCCAATCTTGGCCCAATTAAAGGCACGATCGGTCCGCGGTTGAGTTTCAAGACCCTCTCCGGCGTCTAAAAGACGGAGCCCCGCGATAATAGGATGTTCCCGGGATGGGTCCCCCCCTGGTTCCACTGCTCGACGGAGCCGAGTTTCCCTCGATTAATTTGGCATTCGGGCGACCCTCGAACAAAGTAGAGCGAAGTCGAGCGGCGGAGTCGTTCTTAGCGGCGCGGGCTGCAACTTTTTCAGCTCGCCGTGCCGGCCGATGATAAATTCCGTCCGCTCCTCGGCAATGTACTTTTGTGCGCCCGTCCCGGGGTCAGAGCGATTCCGGTTGTCAGGTAGGATTCATGGTGAAGCAGGTGGCGGACGAAAAAAGTGAATTTTCGGCGTGACATCGGTTATTCCGGTCGTGGCTGCGACGACATAAATCGTAAGCCACCGACCGACTGCCGAGCAATCAATATCGTGTGTGCGTGGACGTCCCCGTGCGGATCACGTGCATGCGCATCTCCTGCGTATCTATCGTGTCCACGTGTGTACGTAAGCACTGTACGTGCACGCGCGCGCGTACGGCCCATTTGACAATGAGATCTGCGGATCCTTGGAGATACAATCGGGCAAAGTGTAATCGGCGGAGTTCATGGCTGCAAAACGCAGCGACCCGATTGCCAGCTGAGAATTTTCGGAAGGTCTGACGGCAGCGGATGCGAACCGGTTTCTAAAATCGCTGAATACCAAGTTGCTTTGGTCGACTTGGTATCGCTTTAGTGTATTGTTAATTGATCTCCACTTGCCGCATTAGATCTGGAGTAAACCATTAAGGGAGAATGGAGTAATTGCGAACGCGAGATAACCGCGAACGCAGTTATTTCTGTCTATTAAAGAAGGAAACCAGAAAAGTCCAACGAACAATTGACAGATCGAAACGCGTTCAATGCCAGACAACAAGTGGTAGCCGAAAGTCGCACACACGATTCAAGGTAAAAGCGACTGAAATTTTTACATTCTTTTCATCCAATTTTTTGCGACATTAATAGTTCATGTAGCTTGTGTGGTGAGGGTGATACATTTGAGATTTATATTAGTTGCAATAAATACAAACCAAGCGACACTTTGGCATTAACAAATCTTTTGTTTCACGTTTTGAACTTTTAAAATAAATATTGTTTATTCTTGTTACAATTCAAGTAGTCATGAATGGATTAATTGGGACGATCTCGAATGGTTGCCATTACATCGAAACATATATTAATATACTTTTCTTACAAATTCGCGTAATTGTCCAACTGCTCCGAAATTATATAAGAAAGATAAAAGGAAGTTTTCTATGTAAATTCTGCAATAAATAGGTTTGATTATCAGCTTGTTCGAGACTAGTCCATAGAGCTGTAGGGGTAAGCAGGAACACTAAAGTTTAATCTTTTTTAAAGAGATTTTGTTTTAAAATCGTATTAATATTAAGAATTCTGTGTATTCGAATTCTTGCTTAGGTGTTCGCAATTACTTCATTTTCCTAATGACAGATACCTGATGTCAATGTATAACCAACATCCATATCTCGCTGGCACAAAACAGGGAACCCGCAGTCAGATACGACGACTGATATAAATTGATGGTGATTGTATAATGGACAGTACGATACCGATGTCCATCATATAAATATCGCAATCCATGCATTATAGTGTGAAAGAGCTTTTTGGGTCAAGACTTTCAAGAATGTTGGCCGGCGATCAGAACGATCCAGTATATTGGAATTGGTTTTTCGGCTCGTAATAAAGAAGATCATAATACACAAGTTTGCAATACACTCGATAACGTTTAATATTTATGAATGCACTTTGCTTTATCGAGATACGCGATGTAGCACCGTAAACGGTTTCTAACAGATGTGGTTGGTATTGTTTCTGTGTTTTGTTTTATTTCTCTGGCTGCTGTAGAAACGTCGGTTTAAATCGCTCCGGCTTTTTTTGGCGTTTGAGCGTGGAATTCACAATTTAAAACCATTTTGGAAATTGTTTCGTGGAACAGTAGCCGGAGTCGTCGATACAATACTGATATCATCCATAAAATTGTGGATCAATATCGCACTTTTTGCGACGTGACAATTCGGAAGGCACGATTATCAAATTATCACAATGGCAGTTCATCTGCCTTCTTCATTTAGCCAGTAGATAATAGTTAACCTAGAAAGCCTTGTTAGATAATTACAAAATTGCTTTCTGCTTGGATAGTTGCAGAGTTTTGACTGTCACAAGATGATCATTCACTAAAGACTGGAGTGGATTCTTTTGTGTTAAATATATACATTTAATATGAAATAGACAAATAATATTACGAAACGAGAAGATTAGTTCGCTACGCTTTTATTTATTTCACCTTGCTATAATCGCCTTCGAACATCCGCCGAAGGAAGTTGGCGGGTAGTACAACTTCATCGAAGATTGCAGCGAGCTAATATTTCCTTCATCCATAAGGAAAGAAGAAAGTTATTCGGGGAAAGGAATTATATTTTTACTAGGTAAAAACTTTTTTATAGACACTGCCGAACTTCTGCCAACAAGCCGTAGGTCTTACTATAAGACAATACACCCGGTCGCGAAGCATTGTCGGTGAGAGACATTTTAAGTAGTAAAAACATAACTATGTTGAGACAAACCGCAATTTTCTGCATTCAGTTCTCAATGTATTTCCTTTGTTTTCCAAGGTAAAGTAAAAAAAGAATTAAAATACGGTTTCAAAATTGCATTAAGAGAATATTCTATTCTGCGTCATTGAAAATATCTTGTATTTTTAAAATGAAAAAAGTTGCAGCTAGTTGATTATTCATAATATGAATCACTGCGGATTTTATGGATTCATAAACAATATATGAAGCAGTAAAAAGATTTAAAGAATTGACAAATACTGTTGCGTTCTTTTCTATTCTTTAAAATTATTAAGAAATGAAATAAATGATTACGTAGCTCTTGTAGCTTACTATTAGTGTACACAATTTTTATTGAAATGTGTTTTTCTTGAAAGTATGTGTTGCAAAACGGTGATCATATCTCAAAATTTACTTGAAAATTTAGGCGTATATTCAGTTATACTTGTAGATGCACCCTGTATTAAAACCAACCCGAAATTTTCACCTTTTACTTTTTGTGCTCCCAATATTGAAAAATCAATGCGAGAAATCGATAATCAATTTTCAAAATGTTGTCACTTTTTTAATTACTTCTTTATTTATATTTATACAAATACTTGCTACTGCAAAATTCAATAATGTTTCAAAGTATTGAAAGCTTATTTTAACATTATTTGTTTGTAACTGTGAATTAGAATAAAGAATAAGAAAACCTTGTAAGAATGAATGAAGGAGGTATTATAGCTCCTTTGCGAAAAATACCCCCTTGAAAGTTGGATTAAACGCTGGCATCATCGTATAGGAATCGAAGAGGATTTTTGCGATATTTATCAGAGCAGGTAAAACGTTGTTACGTCGAGTTTACGAACTTCATTGTCAGAGCTTGTAAAGGTCCAGCGCAATCTGAATAGCATCATTATTCTTCGTGTTTCAACGAGGTATCCTCCTCTGCCGTTCTGCCTGTGGTCTCGGGCGTACCAGAGCTGGCGGAAGGATTATCGGGTGCGTGGATAATGAATTTTCTTTAATGGACGGCACGTGTTTTGCGGTAATCGGTTTCAGTGATTCCATTAAGTGTCCGATCGTAGAAAGCGCATCGCAGACAATTCAAGGATTACAGTCATTCCACGTATTAAGCGTGCATAAGGAATTTCACGAAAAAATGCAATTAGCTTTAGTTAACGAGTATCGGTATGTTCGATCCTACTTTGAATCGTTAAAATAAACTGGTATTCTTGGAAAAGGAACCCGAAAATGTCTTCCCTCGCATCAGTTCATTGTATCAACGTATATTAAATATATAGATCTGTAGGAATTATAGAGGTCGCTAGACGCCTATAGATTTAATCAACAGCTTCCAATGATATCTCGAGAACTGGCAAATTAGACCGGAGCAAAATCCCTGTGTGCCGTTTCGTCGGTGAACACGTATTGACCCGACATTTGCCTCCGCTAACGGCTTAATTGTAATTACACAGAAGACGGTGTTCCGTGGCAATCAGCCGAGATTAGCGGCGGTGCCGGAACAACAGAATACGCTCCAATTTCGGTTTGCCGGCAAACTTTCGTTTCACCCGAGTTTCTCATAACCGCCGTCGTGCGTAGTCGTCGGATTCGTCAGCGTCGATCCGCGGCCGTTCAAAAGACTCCCCATCGAAACCGGTGCAATCCGAGACGTTCGATTAATTAAATGGTGCCGGGCATCGATAGGACCGCGCGCGAGACATCGTTCGCGAGGGGCCCCCCTTTTTCTTTCCTTTCTGTTCATTAGTCTCCTCGAAGGTTTTCGAGGAAATCGTCGGAAGTCCTCTCGTTTCTTGCTCTCCCCGCGTTGCACGACCCCGGCCGTCGCGTCGTCTCCGTTTCCCCGACACTCGAGGAGAAACGCTGCCGCGGCACTCGCCACCCTCGCTCGCCACTCTTTTCGAGCCCTTCAGCACCCTCTACCAACCCCTCCGAGGCCCTTCAGATCCAGCACTGCCGTCTCACGCCATGCCACGCCACGCCACGCCACGCCACGCTACCACACCGCCGTCGCCGTCGCCGCCACGACTATCGCTACCCTCGTTCCGATGGCAGTCGCTAGTCATTTCAGGGGCTGCCATACGCTATCGAGCACGGTTGAGGTGCGTCTGAAACCTGGCCGACGACGTCTGCGTACTTTTTTGCGATTCCATCGGCGAAAAAATAGCAGGAAGCATGCGCGCGTTTCACTCTCAGTCAACGCGACCCTCTCTCCCTCTCGAGCGTGTGCCGGTAAAACGCACGGGCGATAAGCGTCGTCGTCGTTCTCCTCCTCCACCTTCTCTTCCTCCTTCTTCTTCTCCTCCGCCTCCTACTCCTCCTACTCCTCCTCCCCGTCGTCGTCGTCGTCGTCGTCGTCAGTAACGAATATAGTCGAGGGAATAGGAAAAGAAAGAGAGAGAGAGAAAGAGAGCACGTCGTCGGAGCTGGTTTTGTAATTGGAAGATTATTAAGCCGCGCCTCTTATTGGACACAATGCGCGGCAGAGCATTTTGCCCCGAACTCCGGACGCGTTTTCCAGCCAGAAAGTCCAGACGAATGCTGCATTTTAGTAATTGAAACGCGATGGGAACGTCATAAACTGGTGGAACCGAGAAGCTACGGGACCGGCTGAAATGTTGATTCCGGGCCCTAAACGAATGTCTGTTCCGGCCGAATTAAGTGCCGCGGAATTGCGTTGTTCTCATCACTCGGATACAATGTTGGGTACTTAGTCGTAAGTACTTACGGCCAATGTAATTTCAGTCGCGAAGTTGCCTTTGATATCGCCGCCCGCGCGACGGACTCGCTGGCAAGCGTTGATAATTCTTCGGAAACTGACCGTGAAACGCTGTTTCATCGGCATTCCGCCACCCTGTACGCCGATTAATCAAACTAAAAGCACTTTGAATTAATCGCGTCCGCTTCTGGACCCTTTCATCTCGCGGTCACCCTGGTACGCCGGCCACCTACCTTTTAACATCACTTATTTCGCGTCGTGCAAATTGTCCGGAATTCACTTACCCGGGAATCGGACGTGGCGTCAATGAAATCAGGTGCTGCGTCGTCACGTTCGCCCAGGGAACTCTAAACAGTGAAACGATATCTACCAGAAGCAGAACAAATTATACGATCTTTTTACTTACACCCCTGGCACCACGACTCCTTTCATTCTGCGTTGATTAGCATTTACTTATCCTTAATATTTTTAATAATAAGACCAGACGATTTTCGTCTCTTTTATTGTTTTTGTGTATTTTCATTGCTAGACTTTGCTAATAGAAAAATTCAATTTTATTTCGATTTGAAAGAAATTAATAATATTCATATGTAGAAGATCTTACGTGGAATTTTTGTCACGAGTCTGACTCGTTATTATAGTGCAAGGGGTTAAATCATATGCTTTAGTTTACAACACCTTATTGGTTGTTTTTAAAATATGTACTGTAGAATTTTTTTAAAAAACATTCTCTCATTTAATGTTCTGATACGAATGAAGAAAAAAGTAAAATAAAAAAAAATAAAAACTAAAAACTCAAGGGTTGCTCGTGTTGTTCGAATTTTTCTTAAATTCCCGAAGATGTATATTTTCTTCGCGAAAATATATGTCTAATAGATTCACATTTCATGACCAGACTTTTTCTATATTTAGCAGATCAGTTATGTTGAACCGTCGATATTGAGGAAAGAACATTCCGAGAAAGCTTCTCTTGATTTAATGAAATCATGGGCGCAGCCAGATCCGGCAAAGATATTTGACACGCATTTTTCCCATCTGCCATCGTTCATATTGAAGGTGTGAGAAGAAAGTCAGGGTTGAGGGTGAGCACCAACTTTGATCGAAGTTAAGAGGACTTTAATAGTTTCCAAGAAATTTGGAGTTGGAAGAACTCTAGTAGTTTTCAAAATGTACGATCAAATATAGTTTTTACCTGAAACTTTCGGGACTGTTATCGTCCGTTCAATATGAACGCCAACTGACAAAAACCATATATTAAATATCATTGTAAAAACTATTTCCTACCATGTGGTACAAAGTGATATTTGCCCATAATCGTCTTTACTTTTTTTATATTTGACTGTCTCCTCTAAACGGTTTTTTTTGCATCCTATTATACATATCACGAGCATCAATTTTACAAAATTTGCATTAATTTCTAGTTTTATTGCTTTTTGATTGTGAAACAATATTAAAGTCAATTTTGCGGCAAATTATGTAAATGTTCGTCGAACCAGGGATTTGAGATCAAATTATGATGATCTTGACACATAATTTTGTGACACCCTATATATTAATCCAGTCGCATGTCACGCGTGCTAGGTAGGACAATTAAATTCCAACCGGGAATAGGGGTCTAGAGCTCATTTAGCATATTCTGAAATGAATCGGTTTGTAGGTCACACCGCGCCTATAATGTTATGATTAAATTGCAGATCTTTATACAAAATATAAATTATCTGCAATTATTCTAAGAAATAATAGCCGAGTAGAGGCTTTTTGCTTTAATAATTTTATTAGGCTGAAATTAATGCATCGATACTTTTAAATTTAAGAGTAGAACATTTACTATGTTTAAATTTATGGCTATTAATTTTTATTATAATTACATGAAACCTACTGACTAGTTATGATAATATTCCCCTGAGCCTTAGACTTTTATGCTTTCGACAGACCCAACAGAACAGCTAGTTTTCTTTCTGGTAATTTTGGTGGCAAATACTCCCAGAAACTATGCCAGCAAAATATTGAATCAAATAGTTTTGTACATCTCCATAAAACGAAATTACATTCCGAACATTCTAACTGTTTATATAACATAGTAGTTAAGACCACTGACACCTAACGTGTTCTTTGATTACAACGTTATTTCGTCTTCTTACGCAACGTTTGCAAGTCTATGTGTACTAAACTGATCTGCTGGGACTGTATGATCATACCCTACTGTTCTCAATTTCAACCAAAATGTACTATAGACCCATATTCCCAGTTGCTATTCAATTAATCCTCATTTGCGGGTAGCTAGATATAGACATTAGACATGGTAAGCTAATGCGAGATTATTGTCCTCGTTTTGGAAAGCTATGACAACTTGTGTCAATATTTAATCCATTGGGGACCAAACATGCTGCCGGATCAAAATGAACCAAAATATTTAAACAGGTTGTTAAATCATAAATAGGAAGTGTCAAAGTGAATACGATTATCTATAAAAATTATGTTTCAGGATATCGAGAATATCGGTAATAATGTCACATATGATTTTTCAAATTAGTAATAGGAAATGTTAACACTTATTCGTTTATGACGCAAACAGTATTGTTCATTATGCATGAACGCACTATGTACTGTTGTTTTATAACTGCACTTACTCTGTGAGCCTCATGTTACTAACACGAAAGCAGCTTCGTGGACGTGTTTCGACAGATATAGTCGATAATATGTTATAATCTGTTATTAATAAGCAACTAATTTTATGCATTTGCGACAGAAATAGCTAGATGTAACATAAAACATTAAAAGACTGAAATAATATTTATGATTGCAAAGTGTTACATTTATCTTTGGAATCATTAACACCTTAACTGCCATATCAACCGTAAGTGATTTACGGATTTATTTGCTTAGATTAGTAAATTAATTTGTATGCCAGCCTGTTATATATTCCTAATTTTATTTGAAAAATGTAATTTCTCTCATAAGATTGTAATTTTCAATTTTAATTTTATTTTATAAAATACTTTAATTTTATGCAATTATTATGGCGATTGTCGTCGCAATTAAAGTGTTAATGAAACAACGATAACGTTTCTATTCTTTTCGATCTATAGAGATAATTATTGCGTTGCATTAAATTCGTAAGTTATTAGATACGACACTAATTAGGAATTCCAACTAGATTAACGTACTTGTCTAATTAACGGAGCCGACTATTGACAATCTTTTTCCTACATCTTTTGTCTCAATTTTTTCTGTCCACATGTAAGTACGCAGCCATACTTTCGCCGTAGTTATACTTCATCCTAGAGTTTTATTTCACATTGTATGTGAGAAAAAAAAGGACGCAATTACGAAAACTGTCTGTGAAACAAACGTTTCTCCGCGAGAGAAACAAATGTGTTAAATAGTTCTTCATTCCCGGTTGATATTCAATTTTGGTCATTGATCGAGTTCGGGGAGCACTCTGATTCAACGACAGGACAGAAGAGCTGTCGAGAAGATTTTTTTCCAATTGACCGAGAGGAAGCCACGAGCACGTTGCCGGCGCGGCGCGGCGCGGCATCGCGACGGAGGGAAGATCCGGAAAGGAAGGAAATGCTGTCGGTTTTCAAGATCCTCTTGTCGGCCTCTTCGCCGACCTTTTGTAATCCACTCATCTTCGACGTGGTCTTTGCTAGTCATTTCAGGCACACGTCCGCGCGCTCACTGCTTGAAAACCGAACCGATCCACGTCTCTTGATCGCGCACAAGCCAGATTCGGCTTACAATGATGCGCGCCCGCTGTGCTCGATTGTGTGAGTGCGTGCACGGTCTATCCCCGGACACAATGGTACCATGCACAAAAATACGGAGAGAGAGAGAGAGAGAGAGAGATTTGATCCGCGGCTCGAACATCGTATTTCCGCAACCATTCGACTAAATTGCTGTCAATTTTCCACTGACATCCATCCGCTAACAAATTATACGTTTATGTTTTTTTTTTTCGACGGATCTACATGCTGCAGCTAACGAAATTATTACCGCGATAGACTATGCGCACCGTGGTGTGATTTTTCGTGCGCGTGGTTTTTTTTTTAACATCTACGGAACTGGCGATAAAATTGTTACGATATGTATTGACCGTTAGCCGTTTTTTGATCCCTAACGCAATAGTATCCACGTTCGGGAAAATTTCTTTATTTTTTTCACGTTTTCGAAATGTTGGAGCCGTAGGATTTGTTTTTACTCCGCAAAGGATTTCTACACGAAATATGAAAATGTGCTAAAGATTACTTTTTTCTTTTGAAAGGACGATCGTACGAATCGGAGATTATTTTGATGAACATATAAAATATTTCAGTCGCCCCTGTTTATGAGAGAAAAAGACGGCGCATGGTAGTGGAGGCATGAAACGTAAAAATGAAACAGTTTATTCTGTACATTCAAGCACTTTTGTTTGGCTGTTCGTGCGGATTTTGCGTGACATCATTCGAAACATGTTTACTTTGAACTCGCGGGAGATCTGAAACGTGAAAATAATGAATTGCAATGAAACCACGTATTTTTATCTTTCTATTCGTGCTTAACATCCGTTTACTCTGGTTCTAATTTTAGCGTAACAAAGCGTACTTCCTTCTTGTTGTACGTTTCTATTTTTTTTTTCTCCTCGTTGACTTAAATTAGTGGATTTTCAATTAAATGTCCGTTTAAACGAAATCTATTATTCCCAGTAATTAAATAAAGTAATTGAATGAGCTTACCTTAGGGCATGCTATTGTATCAAGCTTTCCTTTAACGATTGCCAAGGATATCACATTTTGAAACAATAATTGTAATGAACTTGACTTCAATTTAAAACTGAAACAACAGCTCATTGTTTACTTTATATACGTAAAAAGTATTTTTACAGCCTTAATAATTATAACATAATGAATCCGAAATCCATCATTCTAACAGTTTTGGCTGTTTCAGAATTAAAAGAGGTGAACAATATTTAAAATCGCCGTAGTACAAGCTAAAAATCACTGAAACCGCTATATTCTCCAAAAATATATAAAACCTATTCTAATTATAAATTAATACTTTTCTTATGTTTCTGTTGTGTTTCCAAACTTTTAATAATAAAAATAGATTGCGTGCCAAAGATATTCCTTATCCTGTGACATTTCCGATTGAAAAATACTTTCACAGAAATAACCATTGTGAATCTAAATTTTAAACTGACATATGTCACTTGGATGGAGTCATCAACCAGTTAACTTAGTCAAGTAAGATTTCGATCGAACCATAAACGCAATTCTACGTTCACTGTACATTATTGTTCGTAGTAGGTTGAGGGTCGCATTACATTACACGGCCGTTCCCGGCGAATCGTTATAACACCTGTTAACTCGAATCGACGTGCAAGTCGCGTGCAATCGGACATCGGTACGTGTCACTTACAAAACCGCTTTGAGTACTACGACCTGCCCGGCACACCGCTCGGGGAACTATAGCGACGGTGGTCGCGGAATGGGTCCCGGCAACCTTCCATCAGCGCGCAGAATTTCGACTTTGGCCAGCCGAGGCATTTACGATCTCCACTCGAAAATTTCGGCCCGATCGCGTATCACGACACCTCGCAAAACCTGTGCGCGACAGCACTTCCGTTATTACCCGCAGGATTTAACGGTGTGCACGTGAACAAGCATCAGCGCGCCGCGTCGCCGCAGTTAACCGGCGTGGGGGGAAGCCGGAGTTCACCGGAGTATCTGTTTTAAAAGTCATTTGAAAGTTCGCTACGCGCGTAATCCTGCGGGCGTTCATTGAATGGCGTAATCGGGACTCGTTTGAATTTAAAATGCGCTTGTGGCGGGCATTTCGGTCACCGTTTTTCCATCTTCTCTTTTTTTGCAATTCTCTTTACCTCTCTTCCTTTATACGCGTCCTATCCCTCCCTCCCTCCCTCCGGCTCTCTTTCAGACACAAGAGGACCAACGACCTATTTGCCAGCCGTCCAACGCCGATGCCCGTAGCTCTCTAGAACGGTAGAGGATCTCGTGAAACTCTTCCGACGTTCCGTTCCGCGGTCTTCGCTATCTTTCCGCATCGCTATTAAACTAACCACCGGTTACATCGACGTGATTTGAATACCAGGATACGCTTAAAAGTTTACGTCCCGAAAGTAGGCCCTTCCGCGCCCCACAGACACAGAGCGAGCTCGATAGTGGAGCAGGATGCGTGCGGCTGACGAGGAAAAAACGAACACGCTTACGACTCAAAAACTATGTGGATTGGTTTCGAAGGTCTACCGCGGCGAGATCGAAGTCTCGATATGATTGCAATTTGCATTTAAATTGCATCCCTCGCTCCTATTTTTTTTCTTTATACGATCCCCGGGCGAAACGGCCACCGGTGTTTCAGCGTAAATGTACCACCCGCGCCCCCGGAAAGTTCTGTCCGCCGGTAAACAGTGGGCCGGGATTCAATTTTTAGGAATAGCTCGTCTTCCGGTTGCTAGATTCTACAGAGCGGTACAGATTCGATGAAACTTTATTGCTGATCAGCGTTCTTACATTTTTAGACGAATTGTTAGCTAATGTTTATATTGTTTATAATGATTTCTTTTCTTTAATAGCGCACGCCATCTGAGATGTTTTTCATTCTATTCCTGAAGCAATTCTAGTTTATTTTAGAATCCAATTTAAGTTACGCTTGACATATTCTATTGTATATGTCAGGTTATGTCAGGCTATATAATAACTAAAATGTGAATTGTATGCATTTATGACAAAAATGAGTATGTAAAACATAAAACAGGGGATGTATGGGAAGTTTTATAAATTGTTATAAACACTGATTATAGTTATTAAGAAATGAACTAAAAACATCTACACAATACCCGTTTTCTGCGATAAATGCGCAACGTGTTTATTTTACATAAAGATCCACAGTCTACTGACTACATTCTTAATTAATTCTTCCGGCATATTTTTTTACGTGTTTACAGAATCTTGATACAATAATTGTGACCTGTTACTAATTGGAAAACGTCCATTGTAATATTTATCCCTTTGTAAATGCGACATTTCCTTTTTTAAGAAAGAAATAAGAGAAAGAATAAAGAAAGAAACCTATCTAATTTCTTTTAATAAGTAAGCTGCGGAGCTTTGTGCATTCATGACATTTAGAAATGTGTGAAATGTAATAGAAATTCTCGCCAAAACTGTGAAAGTTTCATTAAAGCTCGTAGCGCACTATACAAGCGAAACCTAATGTTGCAGGAGTGGGGATGATGGGGATGACGTCGCTCCACCTCTTCACGCCGCGGTTTCAATCTATCGATTCAAGGGAATAAACTATTCTGTGATCATCAATCGTTTATTTTTTTATGAGTTCGAACTTTACGAACTTGAATATATCTCTCCTTACATACCCGTAACTTGAAAAATTAATCGTCGTACTAAACCTCTCGAATTTTCGTTTCTTCGATCACTCTTACTCGAAGATCTTCTCCTTTTCCCTCGAAATCCACTTATCATGCTCTCCTCATAAATTCCCCTAAGTCTTCATTGAGGTTTCCATTACCAAAAATCAATGCTTTCAGTTTAGTTTTGCTAGCTTCCAATCAGCAAAAAAAATTGTTCTCGCAATTCAATTTTTCACAAATAAGTTATGAAAATAGGAAATTGCTTATGAAAATATTTATGAAAATAGAAAAATAAGTTATGAGAATAGAAAAATATCTAGCATTTATCCGCGCAATAAATACATATATGCTTATGCAATGTTGAAGTTGCGTCACAGTAGCTTTAGGATTCCAATGAGTCATTCCGTTATTATTTGGGTCAGCGTTGCTTCCCCATGACCCCATAACTGCTTCGTAGACAGCATTTCTGCCGAGCGTTTCCCAAGGGCGATAAGATTCCCGTTTTGTATCCGCCAAGAAATCGGCCGCCAGAACTTAGGCGCAACACAAACAAACAATTCCCCGTAACTATTGCCCGGGCTTCAAGAAACTTGCGTGTATCCTGGTTGACCTCCGCCTTTATGGGCCAAGGCAAAGATCGCGAGCCAACTTTGTCCTCTGAACGGACGGATCGGCGAATGTCTATATTCGACCATATTTACGACCGAACAACTCGTAAACAGGAGTAAGACCGGTCGTAAAACGGGGGGGATGCACGCAATTTCAGTTACAATGCCCTTTCCTCGAGCTCGCATCTCGTCTCCGAGATTTTCATCCTCCGAAAGATCGTCGGCCGGCCGAGAGCTTCGTTTTTGCTCCCGTGGAAAAACAGCCGGTTGTATTCAATGTTGCACGCCTCATATGCGCCGTTAAAAATGTTTTACGAACGGCCGTCTACTCGGAAATGGCAACAGAGATTGCAACAACGTCACCGGAGGACACGTCGATTAAGTTGTTACGAGGGAATTAAGGGCGTACGGTCGATATGAAGCGATTTTATATTTAGAGTATTCTTCAATGACATGTGGATGCGGTTATTATTTAAATCATTTTTTATATGTACCACTATTTATTGTATAAGGCAGTGAAGATTCATATTTGTTGTATAAATCGGGGTATCCAAAAATATCCAAAAATATCGATGCTTATCAAAATACGTTGTTATCTTCCAATAATCCTGAAACGTTTATGGGCATTTTAAGGAAGCATGCATCTTTACTTTCTCATACGAAGTAAAAACTTGTTTAAAAAATTTTCAAGTATCGGACTTTAATAAATGATGTCGTCTGTACTAGTGCAGTTTCATATTGAAAATAAATTGCGCACGCGAGGAACAGTTTATAGAAGATTATAGATTGTGCGAGGTTAAGAAAACCACGATAGCGTTACCTGAATGCAATTTGAAAATAGTAAGCAAATGGATACGACATAAATCCTTGTGGCTCGTTCCTTATCGGATAAACTCTCTTACAGCCGGCGCGTCACCTGAATACGATAGCGTTTTCAAGAGACTTAATGCTCCATCTTTGATAGCTCGAGAACAGATTGCCACAGTCGTTTTTCCTTCTCGAATTATCAACGGGTTTAATGCTATTTTAAACCTACCTCGTTCCGTAATCATCCTTTAGCTAAGCCGTGCGTTTCTGCGAAGACCAAGGGGCAAGTTCGAGATTAATGGGGAGGGTTGAAGAAAATGATGACAATAATCGCTCCAATCATTGCCACGAATATCACTTAGTACTCTCTTCTTTCCACAATTTAAAAATGCGAATCAATTTTGCTGTTGAATACTCGTGTTCTTATATACGCAACTTCATACTAAATTGTAGGAGAAGTGATGTGAATAAATGAATGCTATTTACGCTGTTTTTTTGATAATTATGTAATTTTGTATGTATTGATATAATTTAGTAATAAATAATTTTCTATATGTTATAAAAATAATACTTCGTCGTATTACACTTATATAAGTTAAATCAAAGATTCAACGCAATTTAAAAACGGAAATCAGGAGAACTTTTACCTGAACAATATTTTTTATAAAACGGTTGAACTATTTATTTATCATCTGTTATATTTTTTATTTATGACACAAACGTAATATAGGCGCAACAAATTTTCCGTTTTAACTAACACTAAAAGGATTAATGAAATCTCTAAACAAAATATTGAAAATAAAAAATTAATAAATCTATGTCATTTGAGTCACGTGTACTAGTATTTATGGTTCAGGTTAATATCGGAAACGTGACATGACATTTGAAATGAATGAATCATGAAATATCGTCTATGCAGGGTTGGGGAATTATGAAGGAAAGGCTTGAATAAAACAAAATAGTGAAGAGTTCGTCATTTTTTATTCTTTATGTTCGAAGACAAGTTTATATGTTTCCTGGAGCCACTGAAATTAAAATAAACATTCAGAAAAAAGTAAAATATGATGTTTAACTACCAAGGGGTAATCACGAACACTATATTAATACTTTCACATTAGTCTCAATTTGTATTTTTTAGTGCTTTTAATCATTTTTATTAACGTGCTGTCGTTCCGTCTATTGGTGCCACTGTTTAATTAGAACAGCTGTTTATTTGAAGCGAAGCTGAAAGATCAGAACCTAATTGAATAGCTCTGGTTCTTTTCGTTTAATTCAGGCAGCTACTTAAACGAGCCGCAGAATATTAGTCTTGATGCAATCCCCTAAAACCGCAATGCGTTATATATAAAAATGTGTAAACTAAATTGAATTTATCAACAAATTGTATTAATCCATTAAGTTAGAGTTATAACAAAGAATATAAAAAATTTTCTTCAAATTGGAAGACTCAATTTTGAAAATTTATTTAGAAATCCATGTATAATAAAACCCCGACTATTTAAGCCGCTGATAATCAGGGTTAATAAGTCGGTTGACCTCTTGCATTATTATAACGAGTCAGATAAAGATTTCATGCAAAATTTACCAAATATGAATATTATTCATTTCTTTTAGATCGAAATAAAATTGAATTCCTCTGCTATCAAAGCCTAGAAACGAAAGTAAATAAAGGCAATACAAAAAACAGAAAATATCTGGTCCTATTAAGGAAAATATTAATGACAAATAAGTACTAATCAACGCAGCGTGAAAATAGTCGTAGTGCAAGGGGTTAATCAAGGTTTTACCGTATATGAAACGAATACCGCGACTAACGTAAAACAAATGGACTGGTGATCAAGGTTCCACTATTTCTTGAAAAACTAACGCAAAATGGTAACTGGCCCATCATTTTGTTCCATACCGTGGATCTGGAAAACGGCTCAGCGTGCGTCGGAACACGGGATACCACCAGGCTGTTAGACCTCGAAGCAGCTGTTCGTTGGATGGCGGGAAGACGTGTGCAGTACATGACGTGGATGGACGGAGTCATAGACGGCATCACGCTCCCGTTCCGAGAAGTAGTCGGAAATGGTGGCGAGAGAAACGGGGGTTGGTAACTCGTCGAGGTCAGCCCCTTTTCTTATGGATAGGGAGCAGGACCCCCCCGATAAATCCGCAGCGAAAGACCTTTGACTTACAGTGTCAGCCGTCGGGTGTACAGTCATCGCGAGAGCCCAACCCCCAGCCCTGTCTAGACACTCGCCCCTCTATTATTGATCCCGCCGTGGCAATGGGATGAAAATCTCATTGACGTAAAATGTTGAATTCACTGAAATCCCTGACGCGTCGGATGCGCCGCTTATCCACAAACAGCTCCATTGACTTCTCCCACTAATATTATTCACTTACTATGATGCTCCCCTTTATCCTTCGAATACCATGACAATTTCTGATCGAAATACATCATCGCCTGAAAATATCTAGACACTGATTAGTTATTAATATAATTAGTATCGAGCATGCTATGTGTTCAATTTTCAAACGCAAGAATGGCTTTCTACGTAATTATCATAATCGGAATTGTTGTCTCTAGATACTGTTTTTAAGTTTATCTCTGCTGTAACTAGTTGCAATAACTAGATAATAGTTGAGTTGCTAATAATAGTTTATTATCGAACAGGAGTAATTTTTATAAACACATGTCAAACTTAAAAATAACATCTTGACGCGAAACAACGCGAACGTCTTTTAGACGACCATAACACGTCTTATAGACGTCTTTATGTAATCTGGATAGTTATGTTAAAGCTTGAACGCTTAATATTTTTGCGTTCTTGAAGATTTATTAAATTAGGTTTCGGTTCTTTTTATGAATTCCACACTTAATTTCAGGTTGCTAGAATATTGTTACAGTTACAATTTTTTAAATTCAACACTAGTCTCTCCCGTCTCGTAACACAGAAAGTATAAAAAATATCGAGCAATGAAAAATCGCTTCGTAATCGGTTCGCCGACTTTTATAAGCCTATAAAATTTCCTGAAAATTTCGTAATTTCTAGCGTCTAAAATGTGATCACGCGGAGCGGAATGGCCCATCTGAATAACCACGATGAAACGATCCAGCGTGACGGTGACGGAGAGCATTCCACGTTCCGTCTGATCGTGCCGGAGCTTGTGTGTTTGTAAGCAGGTTGAAATTAAGGAATGCGCGGTTTCCTTTGGCTTCTCAAGTTCTCAAGCTTTATGGGTACGAGGAACTGCGAAGTTTCTCTTCGCCTAGTATCCGTGAAACGGTTGAAAATATTTCAAGAGAAAAGTTACGAAAATTATAGTTCGTTTATATATTTCGAACTACCTCCTCGCTGGACGTACCATAAATAATTTATCAGTTAGACACCAAAGTATGAAACGCTTCAGCTCTTAATCCGAGCTTCAACCCGTGAACTGGTTATGACGAGATACTTCAACATAGTAAGAAGACAATTCTGATGGACATTACAACTTTTTCCGTTGTAGAGTTAAAAGTAATATGTGGAACGCATGACAGTTTACGTTGTTCTTATCCTGGCGTGATCATATGCTCACATTTCGAATTTTAACAGTTTACTTTCAAACTCCATTGTAACGCTTTTTATATACAGTATACTAAGGGTATCAGAATATACTGAAAGAAACTGTGCTGCAACTACCAAACTATATATGTATAGTTAACGATGCAGTTAAGGAACATCAGAAATATTTGATTTATATATTTTCTAATACATAATAAGTGCCCGGATAACAGAGCGATTACTTAATTGGAGTAATAGATGAAATTTTGATTCATTTTTATAATAGATGCTGTTGCATATGGATCACCTTAGATTGAAATATCTATACATGCAACTTACTCAGAAAATAAAGAATTTAGATATTGAATGCCAGTAACGCTGTAGTCATAAAATATTTTATCAAAATGAATAATCAACAAGTGCAAAGTGATCTTTTTATTATCTTAAGCGTGATAATATAACTTCTCACTTGGAAGTAAAAATTCTCCTTTGTAAAACACACTTTGTGTTGAACAGAAGTTAATTTCCTGGTTAACAAGTCGACGCACAGTTCATTCTTGCAGTTTCCACCGTTAAAAAGCAAGCAAAATAAAGATAAATCATGAGAACCTTTATAATCCTTAATACCATGCAGTGACCGTAAGATTTCGTTCAATCATGTTACGTATGCTATTTCGAGTCACACATATCGTCGTTATTGGCCGAATCAATCACATCGACAAATCTATTGCGTGACGAAGGTCGCCAAGGAGAACCGTTGAACCGGAGTGAGATGAAGCAGCAGAGAGCGACGGCTCGAACACATTAGCGTAGCTATTAATCAGAATGTTAACTACATTGTTCAACACCAATTTTGCGTTTCGATGACCGCCAGGTAATTCTCATAGACTTCGACGAACACATCTGCAGAAGTCATTTCTCTTTATCGCCCACAGTATTCGACAAAAACCAATTACTTGTTCACTTGTTTCTTCTTTTACGATCCTATGGTGAATATTCACAAAAACGGGGGCATAGTGATCAGGTTAGTGTTTATAAATAAATTGCCAAGAGTGATTACAACAGTCTTTAAAATCGTGATTTGATTTACAGGTAGTATTAACCCTTAGCACTCGAGTGGTGCCTCTCAAGCGCCAATGAAAATCGTTATATCATTTCCAAAATAATTTTGACATTATTAAAAACCCTTCTATTTAAAGATTGTTAAATTACTAAAATGGCTTTGAGTGTAAAGGGTTAAAGGTATTTGTACTCTGAACATCATATTTCTAACTTTTAACTGCTATAATTTCGTAGAAAGGAGTCATACCATAACGAATCTGAATTTCTTTAACTAAAGTGGTAGTAAATAAATGAATGAAATCAAATTTGTTATTAATCGAAGAGAAAATCTGAAAATGAAGATCATGTAAAGGGATTGAAAGGATCAAGCAGCTGATTACTCTCGTTACGATGTAGTTTTTGTTCGTGAGTATCGTATGATACACTGTCGGACAAAATGATAGCACACCGGTATTATTTCCACAATTTAAATATTACAGTAATAATATTGAATGTATCATATATTGTACCTAAACAGTATGTCTTAAAAGCGAAGTAAACAACGTCAAAACTAGGTGTAGTTGTTTACAATGCAATTTTCTAGAAAAAGTAGGTTTGATGACGCGGCGGAAAGATAGCACACTTATTATTTTCATAATAATTCTCAGTGTTTGGCGAGTTTTCTGCGAGTGTACACATATCATTTCGTTCAGTATAACTAAATTTTGGGTAATTCGCTTATTTTGAAGTGTTTGTCATTATGGGGCGAGGAAAAAGATTAAGTAAAGAAGAAATTCACACAATTCTTGCTTTAAGAGAACAAAACTTTTCTATATCAAAAATTGCGTTAGCTGTAAAAAGAAGTCGGAAAGTAATTTATAATTTATTAGGGAACGTTAAAAATTATGGTCGAAAGAAAAGTACTGGTCGACCATCAACATTAACTAATCGTGAAAAGAGAACAATTCTTCGAGCCGCATCAAATTCGTGCCTCACAGCAAGGCAAATTGTTGCTGAAACTGGCATCAAGACCAATGTCAGAAATGTGCGTTGTGTAATTCAAACGTGTGAACACCTTACACGGAAAAAGATGCAAAGAAAACCGCCACTAACAACACGCCACAAATTGGATCGTTTAAACTTTGCGAAGAAGCACATTCAGTGGAAGAAAAGATGGCAAGTTGTAATATTTTCCGACGAAAAAAGATTTAATTTAGATGGTCCAGATGGTTATAGTTATTATTTCCATGATATTAGAAAGGAAGAATTATCACAAATTCGTCGTCAAATGGGTGGAGGCAGTACAATGGTATGGGCCGGAATTGGCTATAATGGACGGACTGATATACAATTTATTGACTGTCGGCTGAATGCCGCAGGATATAAAAAACTAATTGAAGAACAGATTAAGAAGCATGCCAATCGTATTGGTGGAGTAAATTATATTTTTCAACTAGATAACGCCTCCATTCATAAGGCAAGAGTTGTAAAATCCTTTCTTGCATCCGAAAATATATCCGTACTAGATTGGCCTGCAAGGTCGCCTGACTTAAACATTATGGAAAATTGTTGGGGGGAACTTTTTCGAGCTGTTTACGCTGGCAATCGCCAATTTAATACGCTTCATGAGTTAAAAAACTGCATTAGACGAGAATGGGATAAACTTCCACAAAGCGTAATAAAAACATTATATAAATCATTACCCAATCGAATGGTGGAAGTTATACAAAATAATGGAGGTTCAACCCATTATTAAGTATCTACGCAATGCAGATTTAATTGTTATTTATTTCAAAAATTAATTTTTCTACCAAGTCACTTCAAGTGTGCTATCTTTTCGCCGACCATAGATATGAGAATTATATGAAGAAGCAAAAAGAACAATTATTATTTACATTTATTATTTTATTGTTACCTTTCTTAAGGAAAATGTACATGAATATCATCAAATGATTGTATTACTTTGAGTGTAAATATAGAAATTTCAAAAATTTCCTGTTGTGCTATCTTTTTGTCCGACAGTGTACTACCTCCGATGGTTTACAGCATAACAGTGTAGCAAACTGTTCAGGAAATATTTTTCTTTATTATAATGCCCCATAGGCGGGCGATCTCGAAATTTGAAGTCCACCAAGGGTTAAAGTCCACTCGAATTTCCGTCATTCCCGTATTTCTTCGTACTTCGGACGTTGGGCCGAAAGAGGTCGCCGGTCTAAACACGTTTCGGTCTGTCATCCAATAAATTCGAAGGGTGTGACGGTACACGATCGGACTGAGTCACGAAAGTTACCCTCCGAAAGAAGCTCGAGAAAGTTTCAGGGACCGCGCGCGCGCTCTCTCTTTCCCACCGGGGAGGGGGCTGAAGACCAGGTGAATTCGATTCAAACTCGGAAGTTTGTTGTCGCTTTAACGATGGAATTCTCGCGAGAAGGGATCGCGACGGTGAAATTTCACCGTATCGTTCTCATATTTAATCCGCAACGAGCGCCGGAGGCGTATCCGAGAAGGGAAGAGCCGAAACTAGTCAGGATTGCATAAAAATACAGAGCAAAAGCCGGTGTCTTGGGAGGCTCTTCCTTCTCCAGGTGACGATGTTAACTTTGGAAGGACACCGTGAAGTTCAAACAAAAAACACGAAGTGTTTGGACAAGAAAGAACGACATTTTTTTATTATTTTAGGAAACCTTATAGTTCATAGGTATAGGAGCACAAAATAGATGTCGAGATTTTCAAAAATCTTAGCAAATTTCACCGCTGCGTTTAATTATTTTATGCGAACGAATATTTTCTTAAAACTCGAATCCCTTGAACCGTGATTCACTTCGCTTCCTTTTAGGTTTCTTAGGCTCATGCGTTTAGTTTTTTATTCAGTTTCATTATTCGCAGTCATTCTGAGAAATGCTTTCAATAAATTCAGAAATTACAAAAAAATAAAAAGTGCTAAAACGTGACGAAAGAAAGTATTTAAAGAGATTGCAAACATGTATTCTCAACTATGGTGAACATGTGAAAGTTGATACAATATTAAAGGAAAATTAAAATTAATTTTATGTACAAGTTGTTGAGAGCGTCATTTGGTATAGTTAATTGATACAGTTGCGTAAAGTTCAACTAGTAACCTGCATTCATCGAACTCGTATACATTTCATTTATATTATTTTATTGCATGGAATGATATGGTATGGTAATACCATACAGCTGTATTATGGATCAAAAAATACAAGTTTCCAATTAAAAGTATTAATTTAACTTCAATATCTCCCCCAATTGCACGTTGCTGCGCATAGTAATGAGTTTACAAATTAATGAATCAATTTTGATACAAAATTAATTAAAATAAACATTTTCATCCAGTTAAAGCAATTGAATAATTCTTTCAGATACAGATTCTAACTCCGAATATTGTTTATTACCAAATGCTAAAAAACAATGTTTCGAACTCAACTTTTTCGACCCTTCAAGTGACCAAAATTCAATAAGAAATACACGAGCCATAAATTCGTAACAATGGAAATATTTCACCAAGATGTAGCACCGCGCGAAGTCGTCTTCCTGGCCGTTAATTGATGCGTCCTCGTGGTTGACGTCCGCTCTATTATGGCCGCGCATTTCTGCATCGTACCGCAGTGAAACGTTGCGTGCGATAGAGAGGAGATTTGTTTCGAAAGCTCGCTTGACATGGCCCCCGTCCCGCAGGGAAATGGGATCTCGATTGAATGGAAATGACGTTCGAGCCAGACGCGTGTATCCCGCGCGGAACGCACGCGAATAGTGCTAATCGGTGTCTATGGCAAACGGCCACGGCAACGCGTCCCCTTCGTCGAGTGTTAATTTCGGGAACAACATTCCGCATGCCCTTACACCTTGTCGTACAGCCACTAAAGCTCGCCTGATAACGATAATGCTCGCGATTTTCGACAATAATACGGTTTCAGTGATAACGTCCGCCGGCGTTGTCGCAATTTGTAACCACTTACGACCGCCGTGATGTACTGTCGTTTTTCACCGTCCGCTTCATGATCCTCTAAACGGCGATTCACCGGAATCGTGTCTCGGAACGTTTACCCCGGCTCGGATGTGGAAATAATGAAATCAAAGTTCCGAATATCGGCGTGGCTCCGGTTCACCGTTGGCTCGATGTTACGAGAGGGCGAAACGTTTTCACAGCCGCGCGCCCCGCTGTTCCTCGGTATTGGCGGCTCCGCTGTACGTGACGGCATCTCGAATGACATTTTCGAGAAACCGGGAACAGTTTCCACGTGTTTCTCCATAAATCAAGCCGATAATTCTTTTAACGCCGTCCGACCTGTCCGAGGTCTCTCTCTCTCTCTCTCTCTCTCTCCCCGTCGTTTCCCTCGGTAATTCCTGAGAAATCTGGACATTTCTGGTATAAATCCTCGAGCGGGTTGAGATTAAGTAACTAACTTTATAATAAACTTGTTCAACCGAATTTTAATTAGAAGATTATTTCGAGGCATAGCAGTTGGAGAATAATAGCTCCCGGACATTTATCACGAAGTTCTTTTGCCCGTGTCCGACGGATACACCGCGCAATTAGCGGCCGATATTTTGTTGGGATATTAAAGAAGATTATTGAAATTTTACAGAAATCTGTTCATTACGGATCTTGAAAGTACCGCGCCGTTTCCGAACATTTCCATCGAAATTTCGTTCCGTAATTAAGATAATTACGAAAGTTGTAACTGGCGTGTTGGTAATTATTGGGCAATGGCCTCTTCCCGGACGAATTACATCGGCTAATATGGTGGCTCTTTTTGATATACATCGCGATACTATTGATACAAATATTTCATTTTAGACTTCATGTTGTTTGTGTAAAATGATTTTGTATGTTCTTCCAAATACAAAGGTGGGATTTCTACTTTCACTGTATTAATGTTATTAAAAGAAGCGATATTATATTTCCATGACAAAGCGCTGTCCGATAATAAATATTGAAACCAGTTTAAACAACGGCCAGTAAGAACAAAGCACATTTAACACGCGAATTTTTCCAACTGGAAGCGTAAAATTCAACGGTTATAAAACTTTCGCATTAACAGTCAATAATAGTACACTTTTTTTTCAAAACGACCAGAATCTTTCACCGTGAAAAACTGTACGATACGTGGGTAGCTTTTACAATTTCATTATAAAACGTTGTAATTGTATTGTAGCTTTTGATGTCGAAGTCGAGCATATTATTTTTATACAGTCGGTTCATCTGGTTTCCGAAAAAGATTATCTCTCTCGCGAACACAGGGTCTAGCGAGACATGCGATTTAGACCCTGATTTTTTAAATTTTATTTTTGGAAATAATTTAATACATATTATAATAAACGCCGCTACTTTTCAAACATTTTAAATTAATATCACGTGAGTCACATTTAAGGTCGCTTTGCATACTCGTATCTTGACGTTCAAAGTTTCATTTATTTATTTATCTATGTGTTTGAATCATTTTGTACAGTGAATACAAAACATATATTTATAGATAAAACGTAGATGAATAAAATTACATAGAAGGATGATCGAGTGACAGTATCAGTTGGTAGATATAGCTGCTTAGTTATAGTATAGTGATATTATGTTTACAATTAAAGGTGCAGTCTTTTCGTCGCAATAATCGGTCTATAATTTCGGATATCAGGATGACTGTTTTCGAGAGCTAAGAATGCTCGTTTGAAACACGGTCGATACTTCGATCATTAGCAGTCTTAAAATATCAGTAATTACAAGCGCTCGACTAACGTGCCATTTCGTCTCCCGGCGAATAACGCATTATCACGTTGCAGTTAACATGCACAGACAATATGACGTAGTTAGCAACGTCAATATTAATTTGTGCCAATGGAATTTGATTACGTTCCTCGGTGTTCGGTTAACGTGCTATAATAGCGCGCCGCATTAACTTCACCGCCGTAAGATCTCGTCAGCGAGCGATGATGAGGACACACGCGTGTAATACGATGTTAAATTTACCCCGCGCTTACGTCACGGTTTTACATAATTTTCCATCGTTTTGGGCCGACGCGCGCGAAGCGCCGCAAAAAAATCAGTGTTGCGCTTGGTGAACGTATCGGTCTTAGAAAAATCTCCGATGGCGGCGGCGATGATGATGATGATGATGATGACGATCATGATTTTCCGTCGACACTCCGGCTACTCGTTAAAAGTTTCTCGTTCACGCGTCGCACGCTTTGATTTCGTTCCGCGATCCTTTCTCGAGCACGCGCAGCTCGGCTCTCGAGTAGCGCGATCCGCCGACACTATCTGCGTTAAAACTCACTTACTCCGCGCGCGAGTCATGTAATTTGCACGATTTCGTCCGACTTCGTTTCGCCTCCCTTCCGATCCCGACTGATCGTTAAACATTCATGGCGCGTCCCTGTGTCACGTATTTCTCCCTGTATTCTCCGTCGAACGCCCGCGAACTGGATTCCTTGTAAAACACACACGGCGACACGACCGAAAACGCGTTTTCCCACTTTCCGCTAACGATCGGTATTCGAAACGTTCGGCCGCGCACGAATGTACCGTCGCGACTGAAATAAGTTCGCATAAGTTCGCAATAGCTTCCTATTTGAACATGTTCTTATCGTTGCTGCCTCTCGTTATTAAATGCCAAGTATTTCGCTCATCTTACGAGACGAAGAAATTAAATTAAAAAAGAAATGTTTGACATGACCCATTGAAATTGTGAAGAAATAAGAAGAATTTTACAATATTGTTACACTATTCTCAACTTCTCGGAATTATTAATAGAAACCGTTTATTTTTGTTTAATGTCTGTTGCCTGCAATTTTCTGGTGAAATGGATAGAAATAGAAAGATCTACAGTTTAGTTGTGACTAATATAACTGATAGCGGTTATTATATTTTTATTACGTATGTGTTAGTTGACAGTGATTTTTATATAACAAACATTTTTTTAACAATTCTTTCGTCTTAATTATTTCGCAATTACAACTATTTTCATTTATCTTTATAGACAGAATGTGAAGATTCTGAAACGGATCAATCGAAAAGTGATCTAAGGAAATTTGTGACATTTCTTCTGTTAATAAGCATAAACATTTAATTCTTTTTAACATAAGAATATGATTCAATTTATTAGTCACTGATATATAACGAGTTACAATTGATATAGTGACAGAAACACGCTAATCAACGTAGCTATGAATGAAATCATAGAGCAAATGCTTCAAATGTAAATAATAAAGCTTAATGAGATCGAATAAATTGTTGATGAGATCACAGAGATTGAGACGCGGAACATAGTTTTCCAACGGTACGTTTTAACAACGTTCGAAGTAGCAAACGGGTTTCTACTCAGACAACTATTCAAATTTGTCGAAATCATGATAAACTCGAGCTCTGATATCTCGACGCTTAACCCATTCGAGTAGCTGGAAGCCCAAACTGGCTTGAATGTTTCAATCTCCCTAAACGCAAATGGTCGAACGTTTCCGAGTCTCGAACGTTTCATGGGTTCGACTATCTGCGCGACTATTCCTCCCCAGCAGTTTTAACGCCGGCCACGCCAGAATAAATCGTGCGATATTAAAAAATTGATAAGTCGCCCCCCCCCCCCCCTCCCCCCGCGATTGCGATTTGCGATGTGCTAAACGAACGTCATAGAAAAAAAACTTTTATGTTAAGGGTGTCGTGAAAGTTTCGGAATCAACGAGTTACGAGTTCCAAGGGGCTGACAATGGAACGTAAACTTTATTAACCGGACATTAAGGTTTAACTTCGCTGTGCTTTGTGAACGTGCATTAAATTTATAGCTCCATTACTGTCAGTATTTGGTGACCCCGTTCGAGTCCATAACAATTGTTTTCCGATACTAAAATTAGCTTGTTTTACTGTCAGCCCCGTGGTTCGACGATCAATAATTTTCCTACATATTAGACTCTAAAATTAATTACCTCCATAGCGAATGAACTATCGTTTCGCGTGTTCGATCAATCTGACAATTAAAACAATGAAAACTCATGCGAACTGATATTTTCGCAAGCAAACTTAACGATCGTCATCCTAATTTTTAATCCAAATTATCAGAGGGCGATCGCAAATCTAATTAACACCAACGAATTTTATTAGCAATGTTTCAGTTACATTATCGCTCCGAAGTCGTATTATTTTAATTATATTCTACATTAATCATAGAAAAACTTCTGCCAAAATGGTTTTTTTATAGCATCGTAAAATTAAATGAAGGGGCAATGTTTATCAGAATTAGTTAATACTATTTTTATTAGTTACACAAAAATTAGGGTGGATATAAAATCTTTTTTTTTCAAATTTCCATTTTATTAATAAAAATACCTTAATCTTATGGTTTCGATTAGGGTGGAGATAGATCGTGTTATGCTGAAAATGAAGAAATTCCCCAAAATTAAAAGAGATCTTCCTAGCGCCGACAAATATATCAACAATAACATATTTTATTTATTTTCATCGTGGTCATAACTAAAATCATGACAATATATTATTCAAGTATTCAGGTGAAATAAAATACAGTCTGAATTTCCTTAAAAAGTATACCCAAAGGAGCTAGAAAATTTGCCACCCTAAATCGGAATATCTCCTCCAATATCAAGAACTTCACTATAGAACGTCCGACAGCAGAAAATCAGACGATAGTTGTTTGACCCTTAACCCCTTACTGTCTACGATATTACCCTCAATCTTTCGTTTTGAAAATTTCACGATAGTACCGTGCGCTCATCCGCTCGCTCCATAAATATCTAAAATCCAAGCTATCAAAGCGTACCTCCCCGGCTCGCAAAGCAATCCCCGGCTATTTTCTTTCGCCCCGACTTCCGTATCGATCCTTTTCGGCGATATTTTTTCAAACCGGCCGCGCCAGGATCAACACGTACGGGACTCGTAGAAGACGCGCGCGGCAGGACGCGCAGCTGTTGGCGGTGTCGCGTTACACGGAAAGCCTTAAGTCGGCGCCCTGTCCCCGGTCGTCTGTCTGTCACGAAGCGATAACGAAGATATCCGTAGGTGGGTCAACGGTGGAAAGCAGAAACGAGGAAAAAATAGGGAAAGAGAGAAAACGGCACTCGTACCGGCGCGGCGCGGCGCGGCGAGCCGTGTCACCGCGTTTAATGTTCTTATTTAAATGCTAACTACTTTTAATCTGAGCCTGAGCCACCGCGAAAGGGGAGAAACCTAGCGGCGGATATTGGCTCTGCACCGGCAACCAATGGCTCTCACGCAACTGCGGTTTCACACGATATTCGGGAACGGGTATAAGCCCGTAAAGGAACCGTCCATAGAGGCGTAGCTGCGCCCGTATCGAGAGGAACTCGTTGTTTAACAATGCAAACGCCGCTTCCAATCGAACGGATGCTGCCGGCAAAAATTGATTTATTCAGGACGGACGATTTACCGGCGAGCGCGGTCCCGTGTGCGCGTGCGCGCGCGCGCGCACGACACGTGATCTTCTCTGTTTCCACGAGAATTACACCACTTGTTTGCGGCGGAATTGTTTCAGCGAACTTTTCCCTCGACCGCCTGTCATTATGTTTGCCGAACACAATTACGGCTGTCCGGGCCGGTTCTTAAACTGTTTGGACAAACTTTGACTGGCGAGGAAACGCGCGAACGTAGCGCGCCCGGCCGCGAAAGTTGCCCGCGCGAACGTTCCAACTCGCGATACATATCGCGGCCGCTGTTCTGACGAACTCGATAATGATGTCGCCAGAGAATGTGGACTGTGCGCAGTTACGCAGACACGGCCGAAACTTCGGAAACGCTTCGGAAGTTAATGGAAATAGAGCTCGCTAAGTCAACGGACGCCGGTGGCCGCGTGTAATTGCATTAATTTATTGAAGCTAACGGCCGAGAGTTTCGACCGGTGTTTCGAAAAATATTACCTTTCGGTTAGTTGACGGGTCAGGCGATGGAAGTTGGCCAAACATTGGCTAGATTTTGGGCGAAGGTGGAGCGAAACTTTGGACGTTCGTGCGACGGATATATAGTAAGGAGCAAAAATGTCCACACGCATTTGAAACAGTTAGCTGCGTGTATACACGTCATAAGGAAATGGCAATTATACATCTTACAACAAAAATACTTCTACGATTTAGGTCAAAATGCTTATGGAACATGTTCATAAACTTCGTATAATTCGAGAACAATTGTTAAAAAAACTATAGCCAGTGTGATCGATAAAACGCATAATAAAATTTATCTTGAAAATATGTCGACGCAATTAAGTGGTTAAAATGATATAACTTTTTTATAACTGATCTAAATTACTTCAAGTTTATCGTAAATGTTAGAGGGACAACTTTGTTGTATAATAACCGAAATACTTTTTTTAACTTTGTTAGTACTTAGACTAAAAAAAGTAAATAAGAGTTCATAATCGGAACTGATTGAAACTGTACAAGAAATGGGACACCTTTTTCTAGAGGTTTATTTGCATCTTCACGATAATTTGAACGACAATAGTTGCAGATATGATTGGTTTTATCTCAATAGACGTAGATCATTCCCCTACTAAATTATATCACCGACACTATTGTACTAATTATTTTCCGGGTCATGGAAAAACCATCAAAACGTAAAATGAAGTTAAAGTACAATGAAAGCTACATGATCATTTATAATCCAAATATAGCTCCAAAATTCCTCGGTTATGAAATTTTCGATAATTGAATATTTTCTTTCCGAACGCATAATCACACAAAATTTGCTGCAATAAATATTTCCTTTTGGTCGAAAGCACCGATGCTAATTGTCCTGCAAACGGGGTTCATTTATTGACAAATTTACTGTAGAATAAAGCTTCGGCAAACGGAAAAAGATAGAGAGAGAGAGAGAGAGAGAGAGAGAGAGAGAGGGAGGACCGAAGATAACATCGTTACATTGTTCTGCGTAATTCCTTTCGATTCGCCGATTATCCGTGCTCGTTGACGAGCGAGAGTTCCCCGGGAAAGTTAATACTGTGTAAACAGCATTCGTTGTTTGAATATCGGACTCGTCGTCGAGTAGAAAGGAGTCGACCGGACAGAGGGCAAAAAATCCCCGTTCCGTATCTCGGTCTACGGAACGGGATCCAATTTCTGGGACAGCTGAAGTTCTTATCCAGATACTTCCTACGGGCCGCCTCCGAATCCAGGCGGTCGACCGTTTCTCTAAACTCCGAAATATATTCTCGACGCGGGGGGAAGTGGCACGATTCTCCGAGCAGATGCTTGAACAAGCTTTTACGGCGGTTGTTTGGAGACGTCGCGCCGGGACGAGAGATGGCCCGAGCCCGACCGAGCTGAAAACTAGCCGTGGCCCGAGCGTGTTCCAGCATTCGCGGAGGAAACGCGGACACTCTCCGGGAGAGACACACGAGTTGCCGCGGCGATCGCGGGGCGTGTTGCACGAAAAATTCACGGGGCCAAGGAATTTGGTACGGCGCCAGGATTAATTATCGAGAAACGTTATTGCCGGGGCGCGCGCCCGCGCCCGCGCGCGCGCGAGTTCACAGACTCTGGCCCGCCGGGGCTGAAGGACGAGCGCGCCCCGGCTGTTTAATGGTGAAATAATGCAACCTTTTGTTGTTGGGTTATTATCATGATTGAGGAAGCGACGCGTTAGCTACTTTACCATGCCGGTTTTTAATTACACGCCGTAATGAAGCGGTAGGTGTGGCACGATGAAAGCTAACAGCTCGACGGTTCATCCTTGGCTAAAAGAGGAGATCCTTGCCCCTGGTGAGGGGCAAAGATGCAGGCTAATGTTCGAAATTCTTGAATACCGAGATGGAGGAGATGCCGGTATCGGGTGAATAGCTGCGATTTTATTCCTGCGTTGTTTATTTGAAGATTGGTGACTTTATGAGGCTTATATTGTAGGAAACAATTGAATGGATTTCGTAATTAAAAGATATATTACGTTAAAAGTGGTGAGGCGTTTATATAAATTCCTTCTACCTCTAATATTTAAATTACATTTCATTTCCGTTCGTCATTCCAGCAACTAAAACAAATTTAACGCAGTTAAAGTGTATTTTGAAACGAATTAAAATTTTAATGATACGTTCTATGACAAATTAAGAAGATGCTACATCAGCGTGAAACTAAATTTTCTGCTCAAATTGGGCTAAAATCTACTTCATTTTCGAAATCACTCGCAATTAATTTAATATAAATAGTTGGTAAATTTTGTTTCACATCATCTGACCGGTTACTATATCAAACATTGTTAATGTCAGAAAGTTTATTCACATATGTACTTATTATACACATACGGATTGTACAGATCTGTATTCTGTCACGCAACATTTACACGTTTAAAGGCGAGAGAATAGATTCGATGTTATAAAGTATTCAGTATTATAGAAAAATTATAGCGGTAGAAAAATCGTGAAAATCATGAATTGTGAGAAAGAAAATCAATGATTTAAAAAATAGAAGAGGAGTGTAGGAAAGGAAGCAGCAACTCAACGATGTAAGGGAGAAGTAATCAGAGTCCTCGTACAAAAAAAAAAACAGACACGAAAACCATTTGTATAGACTGTCTAGAAAACGCAGACGGAGACTGGATTTAGTTCTCAACTTGTCAAGGATGGGCATGCGAAGCTTGTGCAAATATCTCACAATGCTCAGACAACTGTATTTATGACTGCTGTGAATTATTTCGAAGCTATTCTACATTTATATGACTTTTCGTCCTGTGTCCGTTACTAAGTATTAAAATTATAATAATGTTTGTGTTGTGTTATTATTTTAATCACTTATATGTATACAGGGTGGGGCAAATAAAGCGTTACAAAGCAATATCTCCATTATCGTTAATGATACGCGAAAATGCTTGAGGAACAAATTGTTTGGTTCGAAGGGGCACATGTTGTTGCTTGAGGTGAACAACTCAACAAAACACGGACGAACATCATTTCGAGCATGTTCTGTAGGTAGGATCAAACCAAGGTTAGTGGATCCTGTGAAAGTGATTGTTGCGATATTTTTCGGTTTTTCAACTATTTTCATACTTTGCGCGACTAGAATGACCTTGAGTTATAGGTCGCTGGATTCGTCTTAAAATCGGCGATAATGTCATCGAAAAACAAATACATAGTTCCATTTGAAGAAACATCGATGACCTTCAAATCTCAAAAAATATGACCTTTAAAAAAAAATCCATTTCCACCACAACATGTGCCCCTTCGAACCAAACAATTTGTTCCTCAAGCATTTTCGCGTATCATTAACGATAATGGAGATATTGCTTTGTAACAATTTATTTGCCCCACCCTGTATATTAAATAGATATCTCACATTTTTCTACTTATTCAAAGAAAACCTAAAGTGACCGTCACTAGGAAAACTTACCCTACTAAAATATTAGTCGAATATCAAACATTCCCTGTTAGTGAATTTTATCCGACGAATGTAATTCACTTGGATCGATCGTCGATAAGGCTCGAGCAATTAGGAGGTTTATCGTTGACCGGAGAAAATTGAGGCGACCCCGGAGGACCGACAAAAAAAAACGAGTTATCTTATCGACGCAGATTTGTCCCGATTTTGTCCGTCGCGGTCACCACCTCCATCGCTCGACGTCGTTATCCTAGCAGCTTCCATCGAATTTCCATTAACACCGGCCAATTACTTGCCTACGCCTCGCCCGTATCGTGGTAAAAATGAACGATCGTGTAGCGCGCGGCGACGTCGCCCGGCTACACGTGTTTGCGTTAATTAATGTCGCACTTCTTTTCCGGTGACCGATACCATCTGCTGCCCGCGCGTCGCTTTAATCACACCTCTATTACAACGGTGTAATTAAACATCGTACGATCAGCCATCGGCCGGCATCATCCTCGGATCGCTTTGATCAAGATAGCGTCGGAAGTGGTGTTGTGACCTCGCGCAGACAGCTATGAAACAACCATTGGCACCTTGGACCGTCCGAACACAGTTGAATAGACGTGAACTGTTGTTCGTTCACATTTGCGCAGCCGGTTTATGGGTATTCACAGTTATTAGCGAGCTGTTTGCGTATATCAGGATGGACAAGAGAATATTAAAATGAAAATTCTCTTTGCAATGCACATTAATTAATAACAGCGTAAACATTTTTATTTACAATTATACCTAGATCTGGTATCTAGATGTAGACCCAGATGTTAACAAAAATATGTACGAAATTATGAAACAATAGTTTCATCATCAAACCACGTTCTTTTTTAACGAGACCAAATTAAATGAAATTAATTAGACTGCATGCTCGTGAACAAACTTTATGGCTTTGCATCTAGTCCAAATTGTTATGCTTACGAAAAATATAATTATGTTGCCAAACCAGAATACGAAACTGTGAAACAGGATCTCTATCATTAAACCACATTTTCTATTAACGAAACAAAATTAAATTAAATGGACTGCATCATAGAGTAAAAGATGGTTCAACATACAGTAGAGATTGTTGTGCATAATGTATATTATTAAAAATAAGATTATGTTACGGAAATAAAAAATATATGAATGCTGTATTTTTTCATCGCAGATTTTGTGTAACAGAATTCACATTAATTTCTTGCCTACGATTTCTATTACAATTGCGTTGAATAACGCTTCTGCTTTTTGTAACAAGAAATGTTTTTGTAAACATTTTGTAAACTTTTTGTAAACATAAATATTTGGTTGAGTAATTGTTTGAAACAAGAATTTAATAACAATGTATTCCTTCGTTTAATAATTTCATTAAACATTTGCAATGACCGCATAAAATCCGCAGTCTATTCATCGCGATTCCGAATCATTATTATAGTGCAAGGGATTTGATTTATAAAAGTAAGCATTCAACTTTAACGAGCCTCGCGTTTGAAAAATGATCGACTCGCTCGTAATAAGAACGAGCGTCGCGTCGAACGTCGATCTGACTCGTCAACGTCATCTTAAAGCCAACGGGGCCAGTCCACATTAATCTCGAAACTCGGAGCGGGACGCCGGGCGTAGAAGTTCTCGTTAGTATCCTGGAACGCTGAATGTCCGGTGCAATCAATACCGTCGGGCCGCGGTTCCGTTCGCGCGAACTGTTCGATTCGTTAGTATAATCCTTCTCGATGACCCTGCAATTCCAATTTAGCCATTGCGTGTCTTTCACTCGGCGAACGCGCTAGTCTGGTTGAATTGAATCAACAGACAGGAGCAGAGTCGGCTGCCGCGATCAAGCCCAGACACTGTCCACATCGCTGCTGTTTAAAAGAGCAAATTCGACGTACCCGGGTAAGACACTTTCGCCGCCATAACTCTTTGGCCTGTCTTCTCAACTATGTATGTACGCAGAAATAGCAGCTGGCTAAGTTCAGGGTCGATCCGACACCCAGACCTATCCCTCTGTTTACCCATCTACTGGGTGTGAAGAAATGTTTCCTCGTCTTCGATGGTGATCCAATGATTAATTAGTAATTTTCATGTTCATTTTCAACATTTTCAAATACTAACGAATACAAAACACTAATAATTCTAAAATAGAACACTAGTACAAAATTACTATAATCTGATGACTTGTGTTTCATCTAAATACTTTCTAATTATTTATGGATTTATTTAGAAGGATAGGTTTAATTTGGGCGTAAACTATTTTAGTTTAATATAAATTATATGTTATATAAATAGATTTTATGATTTACATTAGCTAAAAACGAATTCATAAAAATAACTTGATTTATATAAAAAAAAACTCGTTAAGACAAACGTTCCCATAGATCATGATCATGACCTTAGTTTGACCATAGCGTTCAAAATATCCTATAATAGTGTGTTCTAATAAAAGCCTCTAGAACCCTGTACATTTGATTATAACAGTGTTTATGCAATCAGTTTTTCAAAAAGAGGTTGGTTTACTAAAACAATGAACTGATTAGCTATACGCTATTTAATAAATAATTAGATGCATGAGCAATGAACTACTTCGACGCATTCATCATTTATTGTACCAACGGAATCAACGAAAATTGATCCAGCGCTAGGTGTCAGTCGAATGTTATTGAATAGATTGTTTCATATTTGTAAAGGAATGTTTCAATAGTGCATCGTTTCGAAATGTTTGCAAACTTTAAATACTTTTCCAACTACCGGATTTCCATTTGTTTGTATTATTTTTGCATGGTAGATTGCTGTCACAAAAATCTAGATTGCTTCAATTTACTATATTTTTACGGGAAGTTATTTCGAAAAAGCTGAATACGCAAATACTTTTTGGACCCACTGTATGTGCATCGTGCATACATGCCGAGGCACATGGCAACGAACTCTTCGAGTGACGTAGTCGGCTCCGTTTGTGTCTGCACATTGGCGCACGGTATATAGTGATGTTATTTATAAATTGAAACCTGAGCATCGCATAGGATATTTACTACCGTATACTGTAGAATATACTAATACATATTACCGTGCATACCTCGACCGGTATGTTGAATTCGTAAGCGACTCCAACACTGTATTTCTATTTTATTATGTAGTAGAAGCTTGATGTTGTACGATTTGATTATTTTTATACAAGCTGAGAATATGATAAAATACGTCTCTATACTTATACCATAAAATATGTCTTTATACTTTCAAGATGAACATATGTCTCTATACTTTTACGCAAGAACTTGCAAGGTGCTGCCATGAGGTCGAACCAGCAAGCGGAACCCTGCTACAGTCCGAGACGCGATGAATAGAGGAGGCTGCGTAAAGAGTTCTAGCCGCGTTCGAAGGATGTACAAGATCCGGAGCGTGAACCTTCTGAATTTCAGTTTTAGGGTAGATTTGGTGCAGACTTAAGACAGTCTCGGGACACTTTCAGGGATAATTTAGAACAGTTCTAGACCAGATTTAGGTAGCTGTTTTTAACTGTTCTAAAAGTATCCTAAATTTGCCCTAAATCTATCCCTAAAAGTGTCTTAAATCTATCCTAGAAATGCTGCAAAGATGTCCTAAAATTGACCCTAAATCTGTCCTAAGTATACCCTAAAAGAGTCCTAAAATTTTTAAAAATAATATGTAAATAAATATAATAATAAAAACAAAAATTTTTAACATCGACGAATTGCGGAAGGATTGTAATGTTAAAATAAGTTTCGTACGTAAATATATGTCTGCCACTGTATATGCTAAAAATTTCTAAACAGTTAAAAATTGTTGAAATAGTAAGTTTCCACTACTTCGATAGACTGGTGTCCAAATATTTTTGTGACTGGCTGTACATTTCGATTCTGCCATCGACTTTCCTTCAGAGAGCAAAAATCTCCAGAATATAAGAATGCGGCGCACAGTATCCGTATATTTTTATAATCTCCATTGTGCGATTCAGTCTAATAGAAAGTTTACGACTCCCATAGATATTACTGCATTTCGATAGCATTCAGACGATCCACTTTCGCATAAATCCGATACACAATGCGTATACTTTGGAACTCTTTACAGGAGAATGCACTTCATGTCCATTGCGGCCGCGAATACATCTTCGTACAAATATTTTCGCTAGGCCATGGAACTTTTAAGCTCGCTGGTCGCAGGAAGAAGTTCACTCACACACGGCCGCCTTATCCGGACACGTGTCGCCGCGCACACACCCACGAGAAAGGAGTTCATCTACTCCGGGAACATCGTCACATCCGTCGCATCTGTGCATCACCATTCACGATCTTCTTTTTTTTCGGGGTCTTCCTCTTCCCTTGTCTCGCACCCCACCCACTTACTGTCACACGACGCGACGCCCTTTCGTCGTCCAACTGCGATCCCGTGCCCTAAACAGGGTACAGGCACGCACAAAAGGGGCCCTGGCCACTCGAGAACTGAAAGGACCTGCCAATAAGAGAGAAAGGACTCCTTTTTCGCGGGCCTTTACTCGCGCCCTCGCGGCGCTAATGCTTTTTATGGCGGACGACCTCGGCGACCTCGCGTTGCACCTGCAATAATGCTGACTCAATAGGGTATCAAGGGGGGACTCCCTTTCAGGCAGCACGCTCCAACCCCGGAGCGCGCGCGTTTTTCCGTTAATATTTACGCGCGTTTGCCTACGCGGTTTTTCACCCTCTTTCTCTCCCTTGGTCGGAATCGTGACGGGTTAATTACCGGCGGATGCGCATTGAATCCGCACGCTTTCGCGCTGAAAGATTTATTACGTTGCGTTCGGCGGAGCGCTAGAGCACAGTTGCCCCCCCCCCCCCCCCGTTCCTCGTCCAGAGATTGACGGGAACCGCGGACCGTACACTTTTTGTCGAGATAATGAAAAATTTCGACGGATATATGGTTCGGTACGGTTCCTGGCCGGTAATTTAAACGGTTATAAATTCGTCCGAGGATGAAAAAGCGGTCGCGCGAGAACCACTGGCCGGGCCGAGGCTTAATGCCCTACGCGGTGCCGGCGCACCGTGGCCGATTCATTTACGTTGATTAGGAATTTCTCCCGCGGCGACTTTATCTGGTAATTACTCTTTGTTCGCGGGGTCGGCGTATTTCGCGTCGGAGGCGGCGAAGTTTCAAGCGGCCGCGATAAATAAGGGGGGAGGGGCGCGCTCGCGCGGTGAAAAACCGCGAAAGTTGGATGACACGGTTACACAACATCCTCCGAAAGTAAGTTAACGCCCCGGTACGCATCGGGCTCCGAGCATTTTTTTTCCACGGTCCGTTGCCGCGGCCCGCAGACATCAGGTTTCATGAAAATGAATACGCGACGTCCATTCCGTCGCGGACGCGTACACGGCTCGAACTTTCGGCCGGTCGTTCGATTTATTTACATTAAAGCTCGTTGCCAGAAAAAAAAAAACGACAGAATATTTTCCGTGTTTCCCTTTTTTTTTTTTTCGTTTCGCCTCGTTTTGCCAACGGTAAATGACTGACGCGTCGTCGGCGTCCCTTGAATTCGTGAAATCACGATGCCGACATACCGGCAAAGTATTATACGCCCTTTGGCGCTGTCCGCGACTTTAACGGTTCAATGATGCAACTAGTAGACACCTCGCTCCGTAAAAATGAATTCGTCGACCTCTCACTGCGATCCGGGGAAAATCGGTTTAAATTTCAACACCTTCCGAGCCGCGCTGCCTACCCCTCCGCCTGCTACTGATACCGCCGCGTTTTGTATCGTTTGACCTCCCGTGCAGAATGGATTTTGGGAAAAAAGACCGAACAAACAGTTGAAAGGCGGAATCGTGTCGCTGAGTTCCTTTGATAGCTATTTTACGATTGCTCCCCGTTCATCGAAAGCCTTGGCTTCTTCAGCATGCATTGGACCATGCGATTCCCGCGTGTGCTACAACGTAATGCAAACTTCTGTTAGTACCGTCCCCGATTCCCATTATTTCAATGGTCTAATGAGGTAAAAAAGGAATGTGCAAGCTTTTCCACCTCGGTTCATCGAGCAAATTTTTCCGATATGTTTCTAGATTAAACAATCATTTCCACGAGAACGTAATTCGTTTCGGATCGTTATTCGAAACGTTCCATCTAAGTTACATGCTCGCTGCATTCCTTTGCGCGCGAAAAATTTTCCCAACAAATTCTTCCCCTGTTTAATCCTGCAGAATTAATTCGGACCGATAGAAGGAGAGATCAGAGACGGTTTCACTCGGATAGTCCTCGAAGTGTAATTACACCACTGTAACTGAATAATCTCAGATAAATAGATAACAGTTAATCACGTCCTAAAGTCAAAATTTTACGAGCATCCTTGATATCTCTAATACAGCACGTTTATGAACTAGAACAAAATTTATTTCAATTCCATTCATATTTCGAATGCGTGTGATATATTTAGGTTACGGATTTTTATTCCACGGTTTTCAATTTTGTCAATTTTATATCCTCGTAAAAAGTAGCTAAATCTACCTAATCTAAGTAGCTTTGCACGCTTTGAATTATAATGTACATGTTAATTATTATTTTGTATTATAGTCATTAATAATTCCTATGCGAACGTGCACTGTGATCATACTACAATAATCCGCTCCGCGCCGATTAACGGTAATTATAATTTCGCATGAAAGCTTTTCGCCAGTCTAGCTTTGATACTTCGAATTTAATAGTTCGTGAATTAGATTTGCATTATACTTTGTGTTCACAGATTCCGTAATCCTCCTACTAAGGAATTATATTTATTAGAAAAGTTTAACTATCGCAGCGGGCTTGTGAAAATATATTTGATATTTTACACTTTTTACCTCCGTTTATAATAATGTGCCCTTTCTATGTTTCTGTAAATAATAATAACTCTCTGTTAATGAAATCGATATGAGGCATATATTATTATAAACGGAAGCAGAAAGGATATATCAGTAGATATATCGGTAGATATATATTCACAAATCCCTACATCATTAAGCAACTAGAAAAGCAGTTTCGCTGTCGTCCGCGCAAATATCGATTTACTACAGGATTACCACCGCCCTCAATCAGTTACAGAACGTTCAACATATTCAACTGTGCCGTTTCATTGGTCAGTGAGCTTCTTAATCCCAAATCAGTAATTAATAACAAGAAGCATGATCCCGTCGCGGCGCAGTTAAAGCCGACATTGGTATTCCACTAATTCAACAAGTCGCCTCTCAATTTCCTTAACCTCGCAATTTCGATACCAGATTTCCTAGTGTTGTAAAAACCGCATTGCACGAAATACAAATGAAGAAGCGTTTCACTCTTTCTCGTTCCGATCAATGCCCTATTCAGAATCGTGTTACCGCGGCGAAAATTTCAATGGACGAACCCCATAATCGATCCGCGAGTGCGGTAAGAAATTGCCGCAATTTCGCAGTATTTTTAACGCCGTTGCTTACCGCCGAACGCAGAGCACGTCTATAGAGGGACCGTACATGAATTACCTTGAGGTTTCTATGGGGCCATCCAATAACGTCGCGTTCGTAACAGTTAGCCGCAGAAAAAGCGTCGGGGAGCACGTATGTACCGTGGCAAGGCGCCGGAAAAAGATGTCGACGAAGCATTGTCCTCCAGCGAAATCAAATAACGGCGCGATATTGCTGCCGGCAACTGCTTGACATTTTAACAGAACATCGAATAGACGTCTGACCACACACAGAATGGATGCCCGGTTCCTTCTTCAGGACGAGTGTTGCGCCCTGGAGAGGGCTACAACGTTCCCGTGCCAAGGTACGGTCTTTTTGCGCCGGCTATCGCTATACCAATGCCTTCCCGGACTGACCATGACCGGGGCTGTTACCGAATGGTCGCTATTCACTGACTAGGACGTTATACCCATTACAGCGCAAAGTATGTACCTTCATTAACACGTCGATTGCCATGTCGGTTTTATGGACGCTACTTTTCTTTCATCAATTTAGAAAACAAACCTTTTATGAGACGTGCTTGAACAGACTATATTTTACTAGGGTATTTCACGGTCGTAATAATTCCTTAGAAGAGAAAGAAAATTTGTACTTATCGTGTTCATAGAATTACTTGAAAATCTTATATCCTTTGCACTAAAATATCATATCAGAAGTGTTATAAAGATTTCGAACGTAATCTACTAAACGAATGTTAATTAAAATAATAATGATCAGTATTAATCTCTTGCCGTATTTTGTCAAGCCTGGCTTGTCGTAGAGATTTCTATTAATATCTTGTTAAATATAAATATTATTCCGTTGTTTTAAGCCGAAATAAAATTCTAACCTCTTGTCATCGGAAATTTAACCATTTAAGTAAATGTAAACAAACGCAATAAATATTTTCCTTTTTCCTTCTAAGCAATTATTACAGTAGAAAAAATTCTCATCCTTGCAGTACTATGAAGAAAATAATACGGCAAGGGGTTAAAATAAATATTAATTTCCTTTCTCGTTTAACAATTTATTAATACCAAAAAATACTAATTGACATAGCTGTGAAAGAAATCTAGTGAAAGGAGTAAATAGTGATAATATAAGAAAATTATTATTAGAAATCTGTATTACGTATCAGACTCCTCGAAGTACGACGAAGGAATAATCAATTGGTAGATGTCAGGCAAAGAGTCAGTCTACAGAACGTCTCTTGCACATGGTACCGAAGCATCGGATCCATCTATAAAAATATATGCCAATAATTAGCAGCACTTTTAGACTCAACGTATTTCCGTCGAGCGACGACATCCCGAATTCTTGGATCACATAAATAACTAGATTAACTGTAAATAACGAAAATATGGAGACCAGATATAGAATATTAAAAGTATTTAAAGAATTTCATTCTGATATAACGGATAGTTATGGAAAATGAAAATTGTTTGCATCAAGTATAAGCGATAGGAATTTTTGTTTATTAATTATACTAAGATGAAAGCAATATCTCGAGAAATTTAAATCTCTATAATTTCTTTTACTGTTTTTTATATATTCACTTGTGTTCGTTATAAACGCATAAAATTTGCTGTCTATTCATCATTGAGTTACATATTTTTATGCATTTACGGAATGTGCAAAATAAATCGCAGCAGAAGATATAAATTGACAAGACTCAATTTTTATGTTACTTTTACAATAGAGGCTCTATGTGATGATAAAATAAATGTTTCTTAATTTCCATATTTATAAAATAAGGTTATTATTTCACAGTCTACTTCTTATAACTGAAATTATTATCTGTCTGTTATAAAATATTAATAAGTATAGTGCTATAAATTAACACCTATTCTTAAAATACTTATTAAAGTATTTTCTTTACATATTATATCTCAAATAACAGATTCACTAACAAATTATGTATAAACAACAAATAGCCTTTTTCAATGCCGCAGTTCCGTTGTTCTTTAATATACACGAGTCCAGCAGGGTAGCCATAGATCGGGATCGTGTAAATCCAGGAAGGAGCACACAAAAAATAAATTCGTGCCGGCGCGGTCGAGTCATATCGGGTCGAAATTGCCGCGTCAGCGCTTCCTGTGACAAACTGCCATAAAAATTCACGGAGGGCGCTCGTTACTTTCGTTTTCGCGAGCTTCTCTTTGCCTTGTTTCATTCGCATTCTTGAATAACCGAGCGCGCAAAATAACGCGGGCCCGACCGCCGAGAGCGGCGAAGAGCTATAGACGTTTTTCGTGGGATCGTCGAACGACAACTGCAGGAAATGAATCCTCCCGCGCGCCGGTTTCGTGAAGGAACTCTTCAGGAACTCTTTTCTACGGTCGCTGAGCATCAGTGGGCCATAGTGACGAGCCTACCACCGGATCTTCTTCCTTACTTTTTCTTCGCTTCCTTTCTGTCTTTTTTTTTTCTTTTTCGTTTCAAGGAAGAGAATATTCCTTGGCAAAATTATTGGGCCGAGACCTGAAGCACTTCCTCCTGGCCACGTTTTTTTCCTCGGAAACTACGGATATGGATCGATCCAGCGATCGAACGCGACCGTAAAAGCGCTGATGGAATCGGCAAAAGGACCAGGAAATGTTTTAAAGTGGTTCCTCGGTCGTATTTTTGTCATTAACTCGGAAGCAGTTCGATAATATTCATGGAATATTCGATACTGTCAACTCGCCGATGCTTGAGCTTTTATAAATAATAAATAATAACTGCCGCTTGAAAAGCACGAATCCGCGGTTCGTGGAATAAAAAGCGATTTTATCAGACTCTTTAACTTTGTGGTATACCCGAAGAGTTTGTAATCATTTCAAGCAAAATTGTATTACCTGGCGACGCCTGCATTGGCTTAATATTAATAATTTATAAAATTGAATTACCTGGTAAACACTGCATTGACTTAAAGTTAACAATTTATAAAGTCGATCGCGAAAACGTTTCGAGTTTCACGAATTAACGCAATCATTCATAAATATCTCACTCGTGTTGCTGTCTTTTTACTCGATCATTTTTTAATAAAATTTAGTTGTTTTACAAATGCTGTCTTAGACTTGAGATTAATAAAACGACCTATAAAACTATTCATCCTTCATAGTTATTGGCTAACTGGATAATTTTCTGGATCATTTACAACAAGAATTAATGTTTGACAAACCCTGTTTTGACTTCGTGCTAATGTCTAATAAACTGAACCGCAGAGACTTTTCATCTTCGATCATTAACGCGATTATTAGTACACGTCTAATTTACATTTTAACACTGCAGTATTGATGCCTGTTGCCATTAATCATTTTCAAAGTTATTCTAAAGACGCGGGCAATCGCGAACGAGTGAAAGGCAATTACAATTCGCTGGGAAGACTTCGCGGAATATTGAAATCGTCTGGATCGACAAAACAGTATCGACCCGAGGCATTCGACAACGAAGGCGAGTGTGTTCGATCGCGAGAGATTATTCTAATGGACCTGTCAACTTAAATGCATCAAACCCGGGTGGCCGTAAAACGAGTTCGCGAAAAACCGATGAAAATAAAGCACTTCGGAGAGCTTTATTCGGTATTCACAAGCCGGGACTGCTTATTGAATTTGCTCCGCAAAGTGAAACTAATTGTTGTGCTGCACTCAACGGGGATTATTGATCTTGATGCGAAAAACCGTTCGCCCAAATAGATCCAAAGTCGCTTTTTTTTGTTCATTTCGTTGTATCGCTCGGATTGACGAGAAACAAGCCGCGATGACAGTTAACGTGAGCCGTGTGCATTCTCCATCGTTCCTTTTTCTCTAATATCTCGATCATTTTGATATAACAGCGTGTCAATCGCTTTCAGTAGACATTTGTTCCCGAAATACACAAATATGACCTTGGACAGACAAGCACAGACATGTTTCAAAGACACCTCGGGCTCCAAATCATAAACGGTCGGCATCTGGCAGATGTACAGTGAACCACAAAAGTATCTTGAAACGCAATAACTCTTTCAAAACTGAACTAAATGATTCGCATTTAATTTAATATTAAAACATAAACTTGACTAAAATGCTTTAGTTCAATTTTAATGATACGAATAATACCGGTATATTAGAAAATGGAACACTGTGCTTTAATTAAATGGCGCAATGGGCAAGGGGGGACAGTCGCCCGCTCCGCCAAGCCTCTTCCATTTCGTTTTGATTCCAGACTTTTGATTGTTATTGACTAATTGACGTGATTTGGTAGAGCGAACAATCGACGCCTCCTGCTCCCCGCGTCGATTAGTTTATTGATCTTCTCGTTTACGAATAGAAGTGAGTTTCGGGTGGGTATAAGACAAGCGAGAGTACCTGCAGTTCAGACGGAGAGTGAGGGACGCCCCCCTTGCCTTTTTGCTGAAACAGCTGAGCAAGGGACAGCAGATCTAAATCTGTGTTTGGGAGCAACTTCCAGACCGGGTCTCAAAATATTCTCCCGAGGCCAGGGAATGAACGTTCTCCTCGCTGCAGTGTATCGTTCGCTGTTACTACGAGCGAAATACTGGAATCTCGACGATCTTTAAACAGCACACATTTGAATCCTAGGTGAGCTATTCTCAAGTGGCGCACTTGTCGACACAGTGTAAAAATAGAGCATGAAGGGAACAAAAAATTCTAGACATTGCCTTGACTGATCAAATACTGTCATTATGATTTTATCCATTGTCGGTCTGTACGAAATCATGGTCTGGTCTTGAAAGCAACTTCTGGACCAGGTCTTAAAACATTCTCTTGGGATTAGCAAAGAATCGATCTATCCGCTAGAGCGTCCCATTTTCAGTGTTCAGATGTAAAATTTTGGAAACCCGAGAATCTTGAATAACACGTAATTAAATCCTTGGTGAGGTATTCCTAAAAGTATAAAGAGAGAAAAATTGTAGATAAAATCTCGACCATCCAAACATTGGCATCGTTATTGCAGCCACTGATGCACAGTCTAGATCTAGGTCTGGTTTTAAAAGCATCTTACAGACCACGTCTTAAACCATTCTCTTGGGGCCAGTAGAAAAGTCATCTCTTGGCTAGAACGTGAAAGCGTGAACGCTTGAACACTTGGCGATTTTAAAGAAAAACACACAATTAAATCCTAGGCGAGGAGCCTTCGCGTGGATCTTATCCGCTTCCGTTGGTATCAGTCACCCGTTGAACCACAATTGTGAAGCTCGGTTCTCTGGGTAAATAGGTAACGGTGACAGACGCGTTGGGAGGCTGGGGGATGAACGCGATAAACCGGGTGTAGATCCGTCGCTTGATAAAACCGAAGCCCGACCTTCGCCGGCGCATCCGTGGAACGACAGGGGAATTTTGCAGTCGGCTTTCTCCATCCCGTTCGCTTTCTTCCTTCTTTTCCAAGCACGGCTTCCACTCGCTACTCGCGAACTTTCTCAAGGATCTTCCCAAAGAGAAAGAAAGAAGGGAAGGAGAGAGAGAGAGAGAGAGAGAGAGGAAAGGGGATGGCACGATCGAGAGGGGTGGCACGATAAAAAGGGGGGGTTGAAAGAGACGCCAAGAATGGAGAGGAAGCGTGGTCGAGGATGAGGCAGGATCGAGCAGAAGGGAGAGGGCGCAATTAATCTCGAGGCTGAAGTTTTCTGGTGCAAGTCGGTCAACTAACCGGGCTGGGCGAAAGGGTTCCCTTTGTTTTAACCAGAAAATAATAAAAAGGGGTAATGGTCCAACAGGGTAAAACCTTGGCTCCGCCACCGAGTGTCGGCCCTGTCAGTTGTAACCCAAGCCACCCTTCCTTCCTTTTCTTCTGTCCCGCTCGCCCCCCCCCCCCCCCCCCCCCCCGCACCCCTTTCTTCCGCCGTTCGCCTCCTCTCCACTCTTCTTCTTTCATTTTAATGTCCCATCCCCGGGACGGTATTACCGACGCGGCCTATTTTATACTCTGTATATTTATCCGGCCTTTTCCTCCTCCAGACGCTAGACTGCCGCTCCGCGCGTTTTATTGTCTTTGCGTTCCGCGTTGCAACGCCTCGAAAGACGTCTGTGAATCGGGCCGAGAGAAAAGCAAGACGGATGCCGGCACGGTGAATACATTCCGTGGAACAAACGCCGGAATACATGGCGGGTCTCTGCTCTGCTCGGCTCGTCTTCGTGAAGGAGAGAAAAAAAAAGGATAGAGAGGAAGAAGAAGGAGAAGAAGAAGTAAAAACGGGGGAAAGGAAAACGAAAAAGTCGAGACGATCCCTGGGCTCGGCAAGCGAGCCGCGAGCGCGCTGCCTTCGCGACGTTCATCGTCTCGACATTGTCGGCTGCCTTTCAAATCGAATAGGCGCGCAATGCCGGGAACGTCACGCAGATGTTTTCCTGGTATTTACTACGTCGTGACTCGCTCGGCTGGCTCCCTAGAACGACGACGGTCCACTGTTTTCTGTCTAGGTTCGTCGGAGTATAATTACCGGCCATTTAGTATACATCCTCGAACCCGAGAGTCCAGAAGCTCGTTCCATTGGCAAGTTCGGTGGTCAAAATGTGGAATGGAATTTATTGAAATGAGAAAGATGTGCTCCGAAGCTTACACGGTCCCGTATGAACGTGTGTCTGTTGAAGACCATTTACTGCCCTCGTTGTTGTCTAAATCGTTTAAATACAACTAGCGTTCGCGAGTTTCTCGTTGCTCAGTCGTGGAATTAAATTCCATGCCGGAATCGCTGGGAATGCATTCGCGACTATCAATGTTGGGTCTTCTCATAAATTCCTAGCAATATTTATACCGATTTCTAGATGATTGCTTCATCATCGCTGCAGCTCTCTGAGCAAATAGAAAATGTTGTATAGTTCCGAATTTTTCAGCGATAAGATTCTTTCAGTAGTTTCATAAAGTTATTTTAGGCGTCTATTAACATTATTAATACCTTTTATAAGAAAATTGTCTGCATACCAAGGATAAGAGAATACAATAAAGTTATATCTCATTCGAGAAAAAGAGATCAAATAACAGAAATTTTATTTTGTTATAAATTGACTGCTTTTAAAAATCTAATTCAAAGAGAACACAGGAATTAGTGAACAATGCGGGTCATTATATTTTTTTATATGAATCGTTATATTCGACACGACCCGCATGGTAACTAAAGTCACAAACCTGATTAAAAATATAAAACAATCAATTAAAGGAAAAGTTGTATACTTTGAATTACCTTCAGTCTGTTCTATAATGATACATACTGCAGCATATTTTACGAGAGCAATTTTAATCCCGTCGAAATAGGCTGTCCAGATTTCCGGAAACCGCGCGTAAAACCTGAGACAAGCATTGGTCATAAAATCAGTGCACATATATAGTTTTATTCAAACGTTTTCTTTCGCCGACCAGCAGAACCTGTTGATAGAAAAAGAGAACCGCAAGAACACTTTTGCGATAAGTTTCCTGTAGCCACGTCCACGGCATAGCGGCGTGTGTACACACTGCCGGCAACAGCGACCATTACTTTTCCCGCAACCTGTGCTTCGCGTTCCAAGAAACAGAAACTTCGCGGGAGCTATCTCGCCTATCCGTATCTTATCCTTGGATCTCGTCGATTAGTCCCTGCGCGACGATGCGAGGTAGCAGCGCGGTTCGACAACGAGGAGCAATAATTATCGATGAGGAAATCGCGAGTTGCGGCCACTGCAGGATCCGGTCGTTTCGCATCGGCCGTGCTCGAAACTAACGGGCTCGGGCCACGGCGGTACGGCGGCTAGGCGTGCCGGCGATATAATTTGTTTAATTCTCTTGGCGCGGCGCGAGGAAGTGTCCCAACAACGAGCCCAACTTACGTCTCAGGTGTAACGACCTAACGATAACTCGGTTTCCGCGGCGAACACGTCGCGGCTGGTCAGCTCCGGCGAACTCTCCGGTTATCTGATAAGGCTTCGGCCGCAGCTGGATCGTGGTCTGGGCTGCATGTGGGGCCGCGTTCACGCGCGGCAGATCCGCGCGGAATTATTCATCGGGACTGATCAACAATAGAACCGCGACGCTGGAATTGCCAATGGCCGCGGCGAGCCCACGAGAGAGGACCCACTCAGAACAGGAAACCTATTTCTGATCGTTCGAGTGTGGAGTCCGCTTTTGTGTACCGGGCGCGGCCGGTCCGACGATAAATCATCGTTGCTCTAATTAACGCGGCCGCGTCCGCGAGAATAAAATTAACTGCCATAAATAACGCGGCCCCGAATAATTTCCTAGCCCTCCTCACCCAGCCTCGAGTACGACCGATGCGAAAGAGGGAGAGAGAGAGAGAGGGAGTGGGAGGGAGTGGGAGGCCGATGGGAAACCGGAACGACCGATCCTGACGAACTTTCATAAGCCGTTCCGAGGGTCCTTCAGCTTTCGAGAGTAGTCAAAATTGAACGTTTTCTCGTTTTTAATTACGTCTCTACCACGTTCCACGTAATTTCCTGCGATGACTCGCACCTCGGCAGTCTTCCGGTTTCCGATAATGTTGATTTACGTAAATTGTCGTTACCACCGGTTGGAGCGGCCTTTCGTCTAAGGATTCGTAATTCTTGTTTGTTCTCGGAGAAACATCATGATACGAATATTGACTGCAGATTGACAGTTGATAACGTTACTAAACACTCGAATACCTGATATTTTTTACGAAAATTGTCACTAACAAGCGATCGCATTAAGGTTACTTACAGGAGCCCATATTTAATCAAATTTACGTGAAAATCTTAAAACTCGTTTATTAAGATATCTCGGTCGAAAAAATTGAATTTTTAAGAATTCAGGTACACCAAGAAATTTTAGCAAAGTTATTCATATATCGATCACTTTTATACATAATTACATTTAGTGCTAACAGTACGTATTATCAACATTTATTGATAATAATGCCAGCAGCAAAATACAATAAAACAGATCGCGATAATATTGATATATCAGTGATCGTCTGACAGCAGATTTATATTAATCGTTTTTATATATTTATGTATCTTCATATTAGGTCTATCGGAAAGTTCCGTCCGTTAATGTCATTTCATTCACGATATAATAACTCTCAAAAATTATATTCATAAATCGTCATCACGCTGGAAACAGGCCATAAGTTACGATTATACTAAATTATTATAATAATATAATAAATATTCGGTGCATACAATATTTATTGTATTCTTTCTTTTTCCGAACGGATAGAATTTTCCGGTAGACCTAAAATATATCTGAGGTGAAAAGTATAGCCGTGAACGACATTAGTAGTTGTTGTCAGAAGTAAAGTAACACGCATTGGAATTATCGTTCCGCAAAGTCGAGTAACGATGACGAAGAGTAAGTTCAATAGTGTCGCAGGACAATATGTTCGAATGGTTTCGGAAGCCAATCGTCGCGCCATCGATTTACCAACCGATGTTAGTAAATATGAAAAGAAATCGTGCCGGAACCAACTGTGCGCAATCTTGCCGATTGGCGAATTCCGACAAAGCGGAGACGCGGGCCACCACAAATATTGGCAAAGCCGATCGGCTAAATTGTTCTGCAACACCGATCGGTAGCGAACAGCGGCTGGCAATTCGATGGGGACGCGGCTTAACATTAATCTCGTGGCTTAGGGACACACCCGATAAAGAAACTCGAGGCACTGTAACGGAGGACGAACAAACGAATCGTGAACAATTCGCAACCGGAACTAGCGAGGACCTGTTAATAAAACTTCACCTCGAAAAGCATTTGGATAGAGGCAGAAAGAAAAGAAAGTCGTCCACCTACGCTGACGCTGTTCGCGAGAATGAAAAAAATCAGAATAGAAGACGAAGAGAAATGCGGGAAAAATGTAAATAAAAACGTACGACGAAAGGAAAAAAATAGGAAAAATAACAAGAGTGAGTGCTGAAATGAAGAATTTTTTTTATTCGGCGCTACATGCACAGGGTGTCGTATACACCATATATACTGTACGTACACAGCACGCGCGGAACCCACTTATGGAATAGATTTTACACATGAAAACAATGAAAAAATTCGTGTAAACATATGTCCTGTTTGACTTTGTTTTTTCAGTTATGGCGAGTTTTTTTCCTAACGCATTGTATTTGTTCACATGCGCAACAGCTCGTCTTAACACGAAAACAAAGTCGAATGGAAAGTATATTTATATGAATTCTATTTATTGTTTTCATTTGTAGATTTTATTGCTGAAGTGGGTGTCGGATGCTACGGGACACCCTGTATATGTAGCTCCAGCGAGTCGAATGAAAAATGGGTAAAGTGCACGAAACGAACAACATGATTCATATATTCGCCATCACTGGGACGTTGACTAATCTTTAATCAGAAAATAGTGCAATTATTTACTTAATTTGATTCATATTTAGTGCTTTAGATTTTAAACCATCATCTTAATATTGTCCATTTGTCGTTGCAATTTCGTTTATTAAATGTTTTAATTAAAAAATTTTATTTATTAATATCTCAGGTAATTAATATGTGGTGTAAAAGGCATTAATAAATATTGATTAATAATGTTAATATATATTGGCAATATTGTAACTACTTTCAAAAAAATACAATTACGAACTACATTAACAGTTTAATCGAATTCCGAAAGAAAAGTCCCCTCATTGTACAGCTGATCGATCTGTCGTGTCAGAGACGAAATTGAGAAGTGGTCAATAATAATTTAATCGTGAAAAATTGTTTCGATTAGTCGGTGGAATTGGCGGAAATGATTCCCATTAATTGACCGGCGATTACTGCATTAAATTAGCGAAGCGAGGCACCGTGAAACGTCGTCACCTGTGCAAAGAAAGTAGTTACCCGGCGTTGCGACCTTCCGGCAAGAACGCGTCTCAGCAAACTTGGCTTTCCTAATTTTCGATCGTAATTGACCTGCGACTCCCGGCGACAGATTGAGCCGGATCGGCGACGGCGACGTAATTTCGTCGCCGCTTTAAAAATCGTCGATCGAGGCAGAAGAAAATTGGAAATCGCGACGACGAGGAGGTAAACGAGCGTCGAGGAGGACCTTCGGTTGGGGATTTATAGACTCCGTTAGGAACACTGAGATGGAGATCTATTTAAATGGTGTTACGTAATCCGAGAAATACGCCACGATATCGCGGCAACCGGCGCTATGATAAAGTGAGAGGCGTGGGCGGCGAGGAGAGATAAGGCCAAAGAAAAATATAAATACGTTCGGAGTGTGCAAAAGTTTCAGGCGCTTATTTTTAGTGTTTTTGTAGAGTAACGTGTATTGGTTGTGATATATTTTCATCTTATGCAATTCTTTTGCTATCAATGATTTTAACACTAAACCTATCGAGTGTTAAAATGTCTGATACATTCTTTCTATAAGAATTACAAGATTGAATTTATGTACACATTTTATTATTTTTATTGTTTTTAATGTTTTCAATTTTCTTACAATTTAGAAACTGATTTAATAATTCTTTTCGAAAATGGCACTTTAAAACCAGAAATGTTTAAATAAAAATGTGGAACAAATTATTATGATAGCCATGGTAAGTTTAGAGTTAAATGAACATGTTAGTCGAGCTTGAATAATTCGCTAACCGCGCATTACTAAAATAAAGATAGTATCTTCGTAATTACGAAGAACTTGCAGAGAATAATTACACCAACTTTACACGCATTTGAAATAGTTTACAAAATCTATCCGATTAATAAATTTCATACGAGAATTCAATGTATTAAAAACGCGTCGCGTCACTTTTCCGAAACTTGAAGATTGGAAGAAGCTTGCCCCACATTTGGATTCCGAAACGTTGATTTCGTCAAATATATTGCTGCGATTTCACGGTAATCTTCGTGATTGCGGATTGACGGTCAAAGCGCGAGCTGGAGCTTTGACAGTGCGCGTTTATATTTAAGATCTAAACGGTGTCAATTACGAAGTTAAAGTGGTCCGTGCTCCCCGGTCGGATCCCATTTTTTTGTGCTAGCCGGGCACGAACGTGGGAACCCGGGCCGGCGTTTATAGTGCTAAGATGGATTAATTACCGAAGACGCTACGTAATGAGTCCTCGAATGGAGCAGGACGAACGAGGAGGGTCCGCGGCTAAGAAGCAAGGATGAAAAACGATGAAGAAATTCAAGCAAGCCCGTCGAGGAAAGAGCGCGACGACGTTAGAGAAAGGGGAACGAGGAAGAAGGCGGGATCGGGGATCGTGAAAAACGAGGAGTTTGTTCGCATTCACTGGTTCCTACGGCATCGTGATCTCCGTGGTTCGTCTAAGGAGCGACAGTAGAAGCTACCGGTTAAATTCGTTTAATTACCCTCATTATCCGTTTGAACTTTGTTCGATTCAGAAACAGGTGACGACTTGCTCGTGGAAGATCGTACCGAATCGTAATTATACGTCCGTTTGTCGGAGCACGGCAGAATGTCGCACGCAAATACGGAACTCCACGGAATTCGAATTCTTCGGGAAACTATTCGGGCTACGTTTATAAAGAAATAAGATCAATAAAGAAGCGATCGCGAGAAGACTAATATTATGACATAATATCGGTGGACGATTCTTGTGGACTTTGAATGGCGAAACACGAATCGGAAACTCATTCTGCTCTACTTTAATCGTAAAAGTTATAGCTATCATTTTACAAATTTTTATAATACGATAATGTGTATTTATAAGACATTGTTAATATTTCAATCAGTCTAAGAGCATTGGTTATCTATTTATAAACTTATAAGGGTCATATATGTATATGAACGGCTCAGAAGTCAATCAGTATCCATTAACCTTCTACTTTTATTACAAGATGATATACAAATAAACCAGAAGAGAATAAAAAAAATAGTGAATGTGAAAAAAATAATCCCTTTGAACATTTTCGTTTAATATTATATATTATTTATATAGTTGTCGATTGTCAACAATTCTAATAAAACGAAATATGATCGATTAATAAATATTACTTAATTTAATGATTAAAATATAATAAAATTATCCATTTTTGTTTATAAACTGACGGAGAGTTGGAAAGAATTTACTGTATCTTGATCTATCGACGTGTTGATTTAACTGAATAATTCATTTTCAAAGTGGACAAAGGAAAGTGGACATACACTGATAGTGCAAAGAAATGTTGATTCGAAACAATAAACAACTATGTCCACCTAGCGCTGCAGTTTTTCGTCAAGCGAAAGATAATGGTTTCGAAGATTGGACTCGTTATCAATTAATTGCGGATGTATACTCAATTTCTCCGGTTTCTTGCATCGGTATGTCAGCCGTCGCTCGTGCAACGTGTGCGCCATTTAGTTCGGGCAATCAAGCTGCTCGTCGGCTACAAAAATGGCCATAAAAAGCCGGTACACAGCGCGTCACATGCGTTCGCTTCTTGACCGTAGTTCCCCATCTGTTTCGTTTTCGTCGCCGGTTCCAGCGAGCGGGTCGCGTCGCACATCCTCGCTGCTCCGGAACTGTCGAATTCCGTGCGCACATGTTGTTTTTGTATTCCGCGCAGCGCATTCAAAGACTATCGACGCCCGCGTGCAGCATTAAAACAATTTCAGATTCGAGCCAATGAAACCGCAGATAACGAGCGGTCGTGGCCGGCCAGCGAAAATGTTCAACGAGGAGAAAGCACGCTTGTCCGCGACTCGCTATTCTGTAATGGCATGCCTCACTAATCTGTCGAGAGGTTTTCTGCCAGCCTACGGAGGAAGGCAGCGAAATAATTTCGTTACCATTACCACTACAAAAATTGGTAAAGTGTACCGGAGAGGAGGGAAAAATAGAATGCCGCGATAGGCCGAGGCGAGCGCGTCGAACTTCACCGAATATTCGTTTATTTTTCTGGCTGTTACGCTAATTTTGCGTGCGTCTGCTCGGCCGTTAATTAATCCTAACTTCAGCGAACACTTAATTTTTCAGCGGTGAAGTTTGGATTTTCAACTGACAACTGTGTGTCTGCGAGAATCGCGCCAGTGGCTAGTTCCGACGTGCCGGGGATTTTTGGAAATTCCCTGTGTCTCGTCTTCTTTCAGTTAAAATTACCTCTTCATTAATATCCACTTTTCACGTGTCCTCTTCTTATGCATCAATCGATTGATTTCGTGGTAAATGATGAGTAATATCTGCTTTTTGAAAAAGGACTTTTTTTAAAATAAATTCCCAGTTTGAAGGCACATAACAAATATTTCTCCTACCATATTATATCTATTAGATAATTAATAAAATAAATTAATAAAAAATATTTTATACATCTGTGACAGATATCAATTTTTAGAATGCGCGGAAACTTGTACGTTTACAAAAATTGTTACTATTAAGTATTATATCTACGCCACTTTTACCGTAAATTTTCCAATTTGCCATCTCATTCCAATTATTATGAAACAAAAATTATAGAAATGGATATGAAAACATGCATATTACCATTAAAGTTCACATTTTATAAAATTTTTCATACGAAACATGCAAATATTCGTTTTATTTCAAAAATTGTTTACAGGTACATGCATATCGTTTCATATATATTTTAAGCCAACGCAAATAAATAAGCTGCATAAAAATATTGTAATCAGAAATTTTAGGCTTTCGTAGGCATCGTACATTTTGCAGTATTGAAGCTTTCAGGTTTAAGCCGCGTCCATTTGGAATTATTTCCCCAATGTTTTGCAAACATTGAGCTACAGCTTCATGAAGGGTCGCAATGTCGGAAGAAGGACACACAGCAATTGTGTCTAACATAGCACACCTATGTATGTACATAGCTCGTGTTCTACTTCATCCGCTTTTCAAATATATATCTACCTTCAGCTCTGCATCGTTCACTACGCACGTATTTTTACTGAATAATCTGTCTCAAATCCAAATAGGTTATGTTAAAAGTAGTCGGAATTTGTAAATACGATAGAAAATATTTATTTATTCATTAAAATTGATTTTGTCATTTTCAAAATAGGTTCAATACGAGGCAATAGACATACACACCAACACTTCTTCCAGTCTTAAAACATTTTTCAAATATTAAAATTATAGTTGACAACTCTTTCTATGAATTCTCTTTTATGGATCCAAATCAAATCAGCTTCACCAAAGTGTAATTTGTGTTTATGAAGTAAAAAAAAGTATTGTAATAAGATGTCCAAAAACTCCCGTACCAAGATTGAAGTGATAAAAAAGATTGCCTTTGCAAAAATCTTCCGACGAATATTTTCACAAAAAACATTTACATTTTTGACACCTCGGCGCAAGAAATTTTGTTTAAAACACAAAATTAATCATTAGATATCCCTGTGCTGATTTAACACAGTTGGATAATTCTCCATTGAGACTTTTTACCTCCTTTAGATTTTCACTCCCAAAGAAGGAATTTACGAAATTGATTATTTATAATTCCATTTTAAGATAGATATAGCTTTATACATGAATGATGGATAAAACTTGAGACGAATTTTAGGAAATATTGTCCATTATAAAAATCGCGCACGAGCTTGACTAACATAAACGATTGCTTTAAACGCAATGCTTGCTGAATCGCTGTTAAATCCAGCATCGCAACTGATAACAATGCTAAATGTTAACCATTTGTACCCGAGTGGTAACTCTAAGGCACCACTAAAATAATTCCGTCACGTTCCAATATAAATCTTATAATAACAAAATTTAGATTAAAAAGATTCTTAACAGTAAAACTATTGATACGAGTCACAAGAAACAATTTCATATTTATAAAATACATTTTGTCACATAAAATGGAAATACGATAAGCTGGAAAAAATGATTTTAGATTTAGAGTTTTAAAATGGCTTCAAGTGCAAAGGGTTGACAGTTCGAATGACAATTATCGAGTATCTTTTAGACACTGTAAATTACGCAATTTCGAAATAATATCTGTTAAAGCCCCGGTTCGCAGATAATCTCGTTTAGAAAAATCTCAGGGAAAGCGAGAACATATTTCTGCTCGGATTCAAAGGAAACACCCTCCGTTCTCTCACGGATAAATAAATGCATCTCCATAGCAAAGGTCCGCTTTTCGTTGCGTCCCCCCATCGACAATGGAGATCGGAATAATATTTCACAAACCGCGCTCCCCTAATCGGTTCTTTCATCCGTTGCCATCCACTCGGGGCATTTGCCGGATCCGACGGCGATCCCTTGAAATCCGTGGCCGGCCTGCGCGGCGCGGCGCGGCGCGGCGAGTGATCGCGGAGCGTAATACGCACCGGATCCGGAGCGTTCCATTTATTCATGGTCGTGGACGGTGCATTACCGCGATTCCCGCGGAACGATCCGACATCAGTATTCGTGTCCGTCGACGTCCGAGCCTAGCACGCATCCCTGTTATGACTCATTACATCGTCCCGTATATCCGCGTTAACGTCCCGACAGGAGGAGGCGAGGACAACGAACGCGGGGCCGGGCATAATCACTTACGCCTCCACGCCGGCCGAGACAGAACGGTCTGGGGTGGCCATAGGTGAGTCAGAGTCCGTTCCCGATGTCACGCACGTGACGCGTTTCGCGATTATCATAGCAAAACCTCGTGGCGTACGCCAGACAACCGAGGGGTAACTACTTACCTGGCCGGGCGACACGGGACACATTTTCGAAGGTCGGGTGTCGGCGGCTATGGCGGAAGAGGGTAGTTAAGGTCAGAGGCGGCTCGATAAAACGTAGCTAGCCGGAGGGGTCGAGAGATCCGGCGGAGAACTGGCAAAGTAGACGATCCTCTTCCCGATGGTCGGACCGATCGTTCAATGAGGTTACAGTTTAACTCTTTGAGTCCCGCTGCTTTCACTCCGCTGCTACCGTTTCGTTGGCTTTTTACTCGCAAGTCGATCGAGAGACCTCTTGAGACGTCTTTTGAGATCACTGCTCGCGAAATGCGCTGGCCCTGTTGGCGCAAGCTACGCAAGCGGTGTAACAAAAACCGGAAAGGTGAAACGTACATTGGAACTTCGGGAAGTATGCA